>NC_056732.1:917150069-917450069 GCF_019279795.1 Protopterus annectens
CTTACAAGCTTATGACTGTGGTTTGTGATCCTGTATCACTACATTCTGTTCCTGAGGCTTTTCATTCAAAAGTGTATAGATGTGCAAATTACTGCAGCTGCAAAAATGCTATTCACACATTCTGCATTTCTGCAAATCATCATCTGTTTGCCTAGACAAATCGTTGACTCTGACTGCACTGCCCCCTCTAGTGCACTGCTCTTGTATCTGCATATAATGAATTGGCTGACTCCTCCCATTACTAGACACACACATAGTTTCTAAATACACTAGGCAGTTGAACAGCCTTATAGGTTCATAGAACCTCAAATAACAGACCATTCTCTTTGCTTTTTACATAAAAAAACACAACATAATCTGTCCAGGTTGTTTCATTTCATGGCCAGAATTAATCAATAATGTTTAGGACACAGAAAGGGAGTGTTTCAAGTCAATTTGACTGAATGAACTATCCATAATGATGTCAAAATAGGCCCCGGTATCTGATGTTCTGATGTAAATATGGTAAACATACCCATGCAGTGGCTTTTTCTTTGGTACAGCTGCTCATTTTCTGAAGCCACTGAAGAAATTGTGATCACAGTTTCAACACATTTATTAACTGCAGTCAGACAGCTTCTGTCTTATGTGGGTCAGTTTGGATAATATGCACAGAGTTTGCACAGCCATTAGCTTTGTTTGCTTCGGTCACTTGCAAAATGGGTGTACTTTCACTCTTTCTAGACTTGTATACCTCAAAAATAAATGACTTGAACACATTTCATACACGATCTTGCTATCCATAAATCTACAACTTAATAAATGCAGGCCTCTTTCCCTTCATAGTCTGTTCCTTGTTTAATATTTTGTTGTATTACAAACAATTCTTTAATTTACTAATGAACTATGCAACTTTCCATATACAGTCTTTGGATTCTGTAACTGAGTAATATAATCATCCATTTTTTCTCTAGCATCCTATAACCTTGTAAATGGTGAAAAACTGGCTTGTTCTTTCTGGGCTATCAGTAACTTCTCTAACTGATGCTGTTTTTCTTATCTGCTTTTCAAAACAGGTGAAATAAAAATTACCATCAAAGCTTTTTACCCAGCAGCATGGAGAAATATAACACATGTTTTTTTTCACGCTTCTCCTCTGCTTTCTCACAGTGAGGGATAAATAACATACTTGGACCAAAACCTTCTTGTTTTGCTAGGTTGCATTATAATGGAATTCTCTTCCTTCCTCACTAAGGACTTGCGAAAACTTTGATAACTTTACAACTCAGCTACATTCCTACTTGTCTAATAAGAAATGCAACTGCACTCTCCCCACCTAGACTACTAATCACCCCACTCCACCCTGGACGACTAAACTTCTGACTAACTCTGAGTACAAGCTAACCTAACTTAAATGTCCATGTTGTAAATAACATAAATATACGTATTGTAAATAACATAAATGTACGTATTGTAAATAACTTAAATGTACATATTGTAAATAACATAAATATACGTATTGTAAATAGCATAAATGTACATATTGTAAATAACATAAATGTACATATTGTAAATAACTTAAATGTACATATTGTAAATAACATAAATGTACGTATTGTAAATAGCTCATTCCACCCTTTTCTCTCTTTTCCAACTAAATCATTACTCTCACTCTCAATTAAGTTACCACTGCCATCTTAAATATTTAGATACTATGTAACCAAATAATTTATTCTTGTTCTCTAACACAAAATGAAATTGTAATTGTGTCTTCTTTACTATGATTGTATGTGTAACTAAACTATGTAATGCAGAGCTTTTCTTCCAGGGCCTCCACTGAAAACAGGCTCCTTGAACCCAGTAGACCTCCCCGGTCATCCAACTGGAAATAAATAAATAAATAAATACATACATACATACATACATACATACATAAATACATAAATACATAAATACATAATGAGAAAACTCCTGGTAGTCAGAGTTGAATATTTTTTCACACATTGAGTTATATTCCTATACTTCAATACACATGAATTCTTTATAACACATATTTCTTTATTTGTACAGATTTATTGTCCACTGTGACACCAAGTGACAGTTGAATGTTTTAGCTTGTATTGCTAACCATAACTATAATGTGGGCACCTGTACTTTTAATACATGCTTTTCTGAGTGCAATTGTAAGTCAAACTGATGCACAGTGTAACTGGGCAATACCCAACTTTCTTCAGCTTGTATTGTACAAGTGCTGATGTATCAAAATAAGAGAGAAGAGACAGTTCATAATGATGTGATCAGAAATTGTTTTCCTAACTTATTCAGTGCTTACAGACTGTGTGAAAAGTACTGGAAAGTTCTAGAAAATTAGCAGTGCATGATCACATGTCTGGCCATAAGAGACTACATGAAAGTTCCACTTTGGATGCTTCCTTTGGACATACCTCTCAGCCTTTTAGAGCAAGAAATCTGGACAAAGCCATAACTAAAAGTGGGGCAAAGGCCCAAAAATAGGGACAGTTTTTAAATATTGCTCTTACAAACTTAGAAGGCTGATAAGAACAACAGGTTTTGCATTAGCATGAATTTTCTAAAGGGTATGAAGTCTGAAACTCAAATGTCTGTCATTATTTTCTAACTTTAATCTTTAATGATTTGCCACTGATTTGCCAGAAAAACCACAATTTTATAAAAAATGGACCAAAAATATGAGGCACAAATCTAGACATTCTGTGAAAATCTGTACAGTTGTGAGGTACACCGTCTGATAAAGACTTGCAATACCATTAGCTACATCATAGTAAACTGTCTTTAGTTATTTACTTTTAGATATGATTGCATTTCCTGCTTTTAGAGAGAAATAAAATGTACTTTGCCTGCCTGTTATTGAAAGTAGACTGTTGCTAAGCATCTGAGAAATAAAGTTCTGCTACTGACCTGGAACTTTTGACTTCATAATGTCCTGTTGTTAATTATTTTTAACATTATGACATCTTTAATCAGACTGCCTTCTAGAAGGAACGCACATGATATGCCAACTCCATGTAGCAGGATGTTAACATATTTAAAGCTACATACCTTATGTGCTATAGTTGTCCTGGCGGAGTGAAGAACAATGGCAGTGTACCCTCTCCGTTGCCTTATCAGTAATGTAGCTTGTGAATACCTGCATAGCTGGCTTAGCTAAAACTAGCTGAAGACGACGATATAGTCTGTCTGCATATTATCTTTACTTATGAAGTATTGAGGGATGGAGAAGGAGACGGACTGATTATGATCCCAACATGCCTGCTCTCTGGCATGGGGTAAAGTATAGCAAAATTTTGAGCATTATGCAAAAAATGTAGGAAAGAGACTTGCTGCCATGTCATGGTCTCGTTTGATCTGCATTGCATGTTGATTTCTTGAGAAGAGAAAACTAGAAGATGATGTCTGAGCGTAGCCCATGAGTGTGACAATTTCCTGTAGATATCACCTGAATGGGCTAAAGAGCAAGTTTTTTAACTAGTCTGTTTGAATGGTGACACATTGCCAACACAATTGTTGGTAGGGGTGACACTAGTTTTGAATTAAATCCCCTGTTAGAAAGAAGGAACTGGATAAAGAGCAAACACTGAATTGTAGAATACATGTAAACACACAAAGTTATAAAAAGGCACATTTCAGAATTCTAGGCTACAATTTTATTGGCAATAATGCAGTTGTTGTTGTTGTTGTGTCTTTTGGCTTTTCCCGGTTAGGGGTCGCCACAGCGGAACTCCGGTCTGCTAATGATTGGCAGTAGAGTTTTATGTGCCGAGTTGCCAGCCCTGACGCACAACCTTCAATGAAGGTACGCCCATTCACGCATGTCTCCACACAGAAGACGATCTAGCTGAGAATCGAACAGGACAACGTCTTACTGTGAGGTGACAATGCTACCGCAGCACCACCACCACAGTATTGGCAATAGTGCAGTGGTTTCCTCATATATACCTGATCTGTGAAATCTCAAAAATCACTTGCTTACCCCTGCTAGCATGAAACAAGTGATGGCCTGAAGCTGATGAAACTAATTTAGTGTCTATCTTTCTTCCTTGCCCAAATGTTGATCAGTTGAAGACTTAATATATAAAAGGTCAGGGGTTATGGGGGATGTTCCCTGCATCTTGGTGGTGCGGTTTGCCCCCCCCCCACACACACACACAACGTACTTGCTTTGAACTGTCCCATTACTTTAAATATAGCAGGCAACTTTTGAGATTGTAGGAATGGATACTTTTGATGGAAGGATGCAAGGAATTGTGTTATGATTGCTCATAGAAGAAGCTAGTATCATGACTTTATGAGACCTGTTTTTTGGGGGCTTAATCTGCACTGGCATACTTAACAAAGCTGTAATTTGTGTCCAGACTTGAGGTTTGTGGTACATTTAACTGCAGCAACTAAACATTTTCTGATTTGAATGGCTCATTGTAATGCTGGCTTCTTTGATATGGCAAAGACACTTGTCACAATATAATGCAATTGCAGCTCAAGGCCAGTCTGTCATTCAGGACTTAAGGGGATTGCCTGTTTAGACTGCCATGCAAACCTACATAAAATTACATGAATATTGTGGGAATAGAGTTGTTGGGGGCTCATAAATTGGAATTTGCTGGTGGCCCCAAATTACTAACACTGGCCATATTAACAAGGTTTTATGTCACTCTAATTTGTAGTCAATATGCCTGCACTACTGTCCTTGGTTATGACTTGGATATATGCATTTGACCAAACAGACCCTACATTTGCTGTTGATAAAGTTATTATTCATTGTATACACCAATTTCATGAATGTGTATCTGTGTTTAGTGCAACAGCAGACAAGTTATAGTGCTGCTGTTTTTCATTTATTTCCTTAAATCACATTTAATAGTTGTACTGAATCACAAAAAAATGTAAATCTTGCATGTCAATATTCTTCAAGCCATGCTTAATTACTACAAACATATGTACTTGTCTTCATTTTTGCAAATCTCTCTACATACTGTTATGCACACTCTAATTTCATTTGTGAGAATTATATTTATATTGCAGACATGTTATGACACATCTTTATGTCTAGACATTACTCACTGTGCTCTAACAGAGAATTAGTTAACTCTTGTTGAAACTCTTAATCAACAAGGAAACAAACACATAAAAGGATGAATGACAACATAATATTTGCACATTTAGGCAGTACAGGGTTTAAAAAAAGTCCATCAAATAAGTTATAGGATTTAACATTAGTGAAGAGGTCTGAACCTTGCCTAGTGATATTCTTAGGTTACATACCTTTCAATCACTTAGTGCAAGAAATCTGGATATAGCCAAAATAATGGGGGAGCAAAGGTCCAAAATAGGGACAGATTTTAAATATTGTTCTTTTCAACTTAGAAAGTTGTCAGAATATCAGGTTTTACATTATCATGCATTTTTTGTAGGATATGAAGTCTGAAACTGCAATGTTTCTCATTATTTAAAGACTACAATCCTCAGCAATTTGTTGTAAAATGCCAGTTTTTATGAGGAAGAGACCAGCTATGAGGTGAAAAATCAGGACAGTCACTGAAAATCAGATCAGTTGAAAGGTGTGTTAGGTTAGCTTCTCATTTTATTAATGCAAAAAAGAACATTTGCCCGAGTTATAGTTAAAGTTTTAATATGTTGTTAGACAGTCAACATTTTCTGACATAGACTTTAGTAATAGTCTTATCTTGTGAAGCCACACCCAATTTACACACACATTTTGCCATTCAAACTGGGGAGTTTAATCAGTAGATGTTTACTTTTATGCTTATACACACGCTTGGACATTAAACATTTTTTCATATATTGTATATGAAATGCAAATTCGCACTGATGCATTTAAATGTGATTTTAATGCTTCGGACTTGAATGCAGTTGTTAACCTTGTTGATCATACCAGGTTTTTAAAATCTTACTAGATCCATACATGTGAGTGGCAATGCCAGTTAGCTCATTTCCTAAGTATATCCCATCATTACAATATATATCCCATAGTCTTCTAGGGTCTTCCGCGGTGGTGCAGCAGTAGCGTTGTTGCCTCCCAGCAAGAGGTTCTCCTGTTCGATTCTCGGCTTGGGTTGGGAGTGCCTACTGTGTGGAGTATGCATGTCCTCCCCATGTTCAAGTGGGCATTTGAAAGACATGCGTTGAATGGGCGTGCCTTCGTTGAAGGTTGGGCATTGGGCTGGCAACTCGATACCATAAAAACCAAACTGCCAATCATTAGCAGACCGGAGTTCTGCTGTGGCAACCTTTAACCGGGAAAAAAGCGAAAGACAAACAACAACAAAAACAAGTCTTCCTGTTTATCAGCTCTGGCAATCCTCTTTCTATGTAGCATTTGAACATAGCCAGCTTTTTCCCTAGGGCTTCATTGCTGAAGAAATACACTCCTCAGCATTCCAAAATATATGGAGGCATCTACTTGTCTACCACACCCAATCAATTAAGTGGAGGGATTTTCCCTACCCATCACTGGTAGCTGGGGCATCTTCTCACCTTTTTTCCAATGTAATCTTCTTCCTCCAGCATGTTTATCAAACTCAAGTTATGCTCAAAGACATCTGCAGTTGTGTTTAGGTGGTAGCAGGAACTCAGCTCAGGTCCTATTATGTAATTTGTTGAATGTTATTAGAATAAAACATACTCTTCTTGCTACTGGGTTCTTGACCTAAAATATGGAAGCCACTAAAAATGGCATCAATTCTAAGAAAGTAATATCCTTCAAAAATCCCTTGCACCTCTATCAATTTTGGCATGGTCACAAAATCTACTTGTCATAAAATTGCCTACTCAGTCATATATGACATCCTGCATCTGTATATACATGTAGGTGATGTAGATCTCTAAAAAGTGCAATTTTCATTGAAAATGTCAACACATTATTTAGACAAGGAGACTACTAGCTACTTAGTTACTAGTGTTTTAAAGAATAAAATGCCATATGTTACTTTCCCACAATCATTTTAAAATTCATGTACAAGAGGTATAAATGGAATTATGTGCAATTCTTTCATGTCAGCCTTATTGTGCAGTAATATCCTCCCTGTACAAAACCATGCCATGTAGCAGTTACCTAACTATTGGAAAATTGCAAGCAAATAACTTTAAAATAGCTACAACAGGAGTGCTGTGATTCACAGTTCTCAGGACACTCCGTTTGATAGATGGTGTGTGACTGTAGTGTGCTGACTTAAATGAGTGACTTCTACTTCTTCTACAGTTTGAGATAGACTCCTTGCAGAAGAAAAGAGGTACAGTCTGAGTGCTTAACTCCAAAGATTGTGGCCCTGTTATTCCATCAATGCAATCTCAATGACCACATTCCCAGTTTATTTTTAAGTAAATCTTTGCTGTCAGTCCATCCAAAATGTAGGTGATGGCTGCACTTCTCCATACACATGCTCATTAAAGCAATCAGCTAATGCCTAAATGCAGGATGGCATACACTGACTTCTCATAGTAGTTTCAAATATTAATCTGTACATGTATAAACCCTGAAATGTTCGTGGAACGACTCTTTTGCTGCACTTCACTGGCACAACAATATAATATGCACTAGGAGCCTTGGTCTGTTCACCAGCTCTAAGCATGGAGCAGAATAAGTCTAGATTAGGTAAGGCCTTCACAGCAGTCCCAGTGGATGAGTGGAGGCCCTGCTGGTAGCCCATAGTCAGCTGCAAGAGGGAAAGAAAAGGTAGGACTGCAATGTCTTATAACTGAAAAACTTAATTGCTTGCTCAGTACAACAGCAAACTTGTTTGTCAGAGCTCCTTCCTTACTCTGTGGGACCCTACTTCTCACAAACGTCAGCTGAAATTTATACTTGAATCCACCCTCATTTGTAGCCAGACACTTAGCCAAACAGTTAACTTGGAATTAGTACCCAGCTGTTTCTGCAGGTTTAAATTATGGCATGCAAGTAAAAAAAAATTGTGATACATAAATTATATTATGCTTACATATGTTTGAGAGGTGTAGTGGTTGTATATTAAAAGGATTATTTATTTAGTTTTAGAAACTCACACCTGAAACAGAAAAAAGAAAGTAGGTTTATTTTTGTCATTGAAACAATGGAAGATAATGTAAACAGTCAGCAGTTGGTGTAAAACTGTTCAAATTTTCCCTGTAATTTATTAATCATAAGGAGGAATGTGAGGCTTCTACAACTTAATGAACTGATTCTTTAGATGGTCACTATGCTTGTCTAATAACTTGTAATTAACAAAAAATAAAATGACAAATTGATTATATAAAGTTGACCCCAGTGTGTCTGTTATTTATAATTTAACTACTGGAGACATGCCAGACATGCCAGCATTGATTATTTAAGCAATAACTGATGATGTGGTGTGCTATATTGAAGATTTACCCACGGTTGGTGTCGCCCTCATGATTAAATAAAGCAAACCGTGGGTAAATTTCAATATACCACAACCACGGAGTCGGTTATTGCTATTATACAATTACATTATTTAAGAAGTAAAATACTTACTTTTCTTAAATAATGTCATTCTATAATGGCACATTACTGTTCTTTCGCCAGGGGTGGTATACTGCTTCCTTGTGATGATGTACTGCGCATGCATATGGGACTTGCATTCCTACGCATACCCAGTACATCAATGCTTTGAAATGACCGGACCTTTTTCCATTGGTATATTGTGGGATTTACAATGGGCATGCTGGCCAATCAGCATGTACGTTTTGGAATATTAATGGGGGGGTCATTGTATAATATGCAATAAAAGGGAAGTAGGCAATTGAAAATGTGCCATAGCTATGACAAGACTAAAAAAAAAAAATAAAAAAAAAAATCAAGTAAAAAATACTTTTAAGCCTTTAAGAGTACAATGGTGAAGTAACGAAGCCATGAACCATGAAATACATTTGAGCCTTGGAGGCAAATAGCATAGTTTGTAATTAGATAATTGGATAGTCAATGCACATTTCTTTGTTAAATAGCAAAGAACAATTTCTTGTGAAAATAGTTACTATGAGAGAATCATAACAGATCATTGTTAATGTAATTTAAGATACATTATAATTTTAGTCCTATGTGTAATCTGAGCAAGGAAGTTAGGAATGATTTTTATTTGATTATAAAGGCAGAAACACTCACACCTACACAGACACAGCACACATACATAAACACACTGTCAAAGGAAAAATTAACTTCAAAAAGATCAATACACGGCAGGTTCAGGTTAAGGCACTTTAATCTTGCAGCAAGGAGACAAAAACATTCTAATACAGAGTTTGTCTAACTAAAATCAGGAAGTAAGTTCATCTTTATACACTTTCTAATAAGACATTGCCTACCAAGCTGACGTAACAGATCACGAGTTCTAACATCATCATTTCATAGCAGCTGTTTGTCTATGATTTTTTGCTTGCACTATTAATTTTATGAAAAACTTCCTAAGAAAAACAACATGGCCTTGGCGATCACCGGTTAGATACAGCTTCCCACTATATTATGTTACCATTCAAGGTACTATGGCTAATTCGAGCACAAAGCAAGTACAGATTCTTCAAGCAGTCTTTGTTTGATGTACCTCTTCTTTTCTGCAGCTGTACATGTTCTCATAACACGAACAAGGCTGATTGTTCACATTCAATCATATTATAGAAAACAGTATTGTTCTATTCATTTCCTGACCTCGCAGATAATCACCTGCTTTTCAAGTACATTTCCAAAAGGCATAAACATGAATTTTGCTGTGCTAGCAATTATTAGGTCTGGGGGCATCTTGCAAGTTTCAGTAAGCATACTGCAGTTTCAAAAAGCATCTTATAATGTCATACAGAATTAAGCTGTATATACAATAGAATGAAAATGTGTTAACCCTTTTAGCTTCTAATAAGCATTAAACATATACATAAATGCATATTTTTCTGACATTTCCCCCCTGTTAATACTTTTTATTCTATTTTCAAAAGCATAAACAGTTTGCTTCTTCTCCTAACCTCTTCTATTTCAGACTTGCATTTAAGAGAGTCATTCAGTTTAGACTTATGAAAGCGTTTCACTTTTCAACAACTCTTCAATTTCAGTACTTTGATACAAAGTCTTAGAAACTGACATGTCTATAAAATCTTTGATTAACTTTTTCATGCAGGGAATACCACAACAGATGCATGTTCCTAATAGGAGTAACCCCACACAAATGGCAATCAGGATGTTCATTAGGATGGAACCCCACCCCCCAAACAAATTCTGGAAAAAGTCCGTTAGAGGGTTTGGGCCTGGTATGGTCATGGTCGACACTTGCTGAATCACCTCAAGATGGTAATTTATCTCATGCTGGTTGTCAGGAATATACGAACAGCATTCTTCTTTGATTAAAGCACACGTACCACCTCTCGCCACTAGGGTGAAGTCGAGAGCCATGTGGTTTTGAAGCACCACAGTTCTCATAGCATTCAGTTCATCAGTCACTAATTCGAGAGCAGAAAAAGTTGCATTGCTCATAACTTCGAGAAGTTTGGACAGTTTTCTCAGCTCCCAAATCGATTTTACTGCGCCATATGCAGGGGCTATGCCAGCCCACGATATAATAGTGTCATTCAAGTCCATGTGTGTCAGTTTATCTATGTTCTTTATGGAATTATGGTTTCTCCATCCTGCTTAGATTCATCCCATTGGATTCTCGGGTCTCTTGATTGGATTTCCAGGTTTATTGCTGACCTCTCTGATGTTTCGAATTTTCCCTCGAGGCAAAGCTGCAGTGTGTCGTATGGCCAGAACCATGTAACCCAAAAAACAACTGCCAGACCAATTCTCAGGTAACCATTTGTATGCCTTTTTCCCACAAATAAAATAACAGTTCTCTACTTTAGTATTGATATAAGCTTGCCCTGCATGAAACATTTTCTTATCAATGATAGAAAGCTGCTTTAAAAGAACAGGATTATGTTGTACTTCACTAACAGTTTTATGCATTTTCTCAAAATATGCATCATAGTTTGTATCATAAGTAGTTTCTGCCTTACTGGCCTTAATATAACATTTATAAGAAACAGTCACATTGCAATTGCTCCAACCCACCTGAATAGTGTCACTTTTATAAAAACATACAACTCCCTTTTGTGTAACAGGTAGGTACAATGCTATTTTGTCTTGTGATTTTACAGGTGTAGTATCAATGATCAAATTTTCCCAGGTCTCATTGACCCCTAGGGGGACAGCAGTCATCAATAATCCCCCGTATGCTGTTGGTATAGCTGTGCAAATCCAGCAGTTCGAAACATTAAAAGTCTCAGCATACACATATTTAATTTCTTGATAAGTGTTACAGTTTGGATGCCAGTCTATGGGTAATGCATCATGTTTGTTCAGTTCAACTCGTTTGGCTGAAAAAAAGGAAAGGCCACAGCAAAAAGATCATTGTTATCAGTATAGCTAACAGGATGATCATGCAATTTTTTTGAGGTTGTTCTGCATCCCTGTTTATTCTATACCTGGTCATTTTGTTCTCGTTGTATAACAGTAGCAAGCTTTTTGTCCAGTTCAAAGTTTTTGACCAGTTTGCAGTGCGTCACATGGATCCAAGACGTACGTTCAGCTATCTTGACTGCAGTGGGTGTTGCCAACAAAACTTGGAACGGTCCTTCCCACTTCGGTGAGCTCCAATTTCTTTTCCTCACAACTTTCACCCAGACCCATGCGCCTGGTTGTACGCCTGGTTGTACTGCCTCTGATGGTCTGGTCTGTTCTTTATCTGAAACAGAATTTAACTGCAGAAGTTTGTTATTCAAAAATCGCCTCATATACTCTGCAAGTGAATTGTCAGCCTCCTGGTCTGCAGGCATGAGAGGTTTCCACTGAGGTATATAATATGCCCTCCCAAACAATGTTTCAAAAGGAGTTAACCCCTTTGCATTTGGAACAGTTCTCATGCTCAACAATGCCAGAGGCAGACAGTGCACCCAGTTCTTCTGTGTCTCACTAATCAATTTTCTAAGCTTATTTTTCAGAACCCCATTATGCCTCTCTACTAATCCTGCAGATTGGGGGTGGTATGCACAATGGTTCTTTAATGAAATTCCGAAATATCGACTCAACTGTTGTATGGTTTGATTTACAAAGTGTGTGCCATTGTCACTGTAGATCTTTTCCGGTATGCCACATCTAGGAATAATTTCTTTAACGAGGACTTTTGCAACAGTAGCTGCATCTGGATTTTTGGTCGGAAAAGCTTCCACCCATTTGGAAAACATATCTATAATGACAAGGCAGTACTTTTTATTTTCGCATTTGTTTAGTTCTATGAAATCCATACAAATAGTATGGAACGGATACGGTGGTGTAGGGAAACTCCCTTGCTTAGGCTTCAGTGCCCCTTGTGCATGATGCCTGTTGCAAACATGGCATGTTGCACAAAATTTTTTTGTGTAGTTTGTAAATCCATACGTTGTAAACACTCGATTCACTAACTGTACCATCCCCCCTGTTGAGACATGGCACTGCCCATGGCTCAACAAAGCTGCATATCTAAACAAGTTAGACGTCAAAATTGGTTTTCCTTCCTTGGAGATGTCCAGCCCTTTCTCAAGAATTGCTCCTCGTTTTTCCCATTTCTGTTTCTCTATTTTCGTAGTAAGTGTCTGCATTGTTTTTAACATTTCTAAATCTAAAATCTCAGAAGGTTGTAATTCCTCACTCAAAAGAAATGCTTCTGGAGCTGTAGCTGCCTGCTTTGCAGCTGTGTCAGCTCTCGCATTACCTTTTGAAATCCTATCCTGTTGTTTGGTATGAGCTACGCTTTTGCAAATAACTACTTTTTGAGGTAACTGAATAGATTCTAACAAATCTAAAATAAATTGCGCATGATTAATCGGTTTACCAGTAGATGTTATCATTCCTCTATTCTTCCACTGTTGTGCAAAAACATGTACAGTAGAAAAAGCGTACTGGCTATCAGTAAAAATGTTTACACATTTACCCTTTGCTAAGGTACATGCCCGTGTCAAGGCAATCAATTCTGCTGCTTGTGCAGATAAGTTGTGTGGTAAAGACTTTGCTTCTAAAATCTCAGTATCAGAAACTACTGCATACCCTACTAGATTCTGCCCTGTAGGACCTTTTCTGCATGAGCCGTCCACGTAGTATGTCACCTCGGCATTATCCAAGGGAACATTTGTAAGATCTTTTCTAGGTAGTGTCTTTTGCTCAATCTCCTGCAGGCAACAATGTGGTATGCCATCCACAGGGGTTGGGAGCAAGGTTGATGGATTCAAAGTTGTGCATCGTTCAATTGTCATATGAAGTTGGCTCAACAGTATAGTCATACAAGAAAGATGTCTAGCAGGAGAAAGATATGCTACTTTTTCTTGCAGTAAAATAATCGCGACTGTATGAGGCACTCTCAATGTGAGAGGGTGGAACAACACTACTGAGACCGAAGCCTGCACTGCCATTGCATCTTCGACTACTGCTTGTACACAGTGGGGCAGAAATCGCACCACTGGGTCTAGCTGTGATGAATAGTAAGCTATGGGGCGTTGCTTGTCCCCATGTTGCTGTGTCAATACTGATGTCATATAGCCTTGCTTACAATCTACAGTTTGGAAAAAAACATTTATGATAATTTGGTAATCCTAAAACTAATGAAGATGCTATCAATTGCTTCAGTTTGCAGAAAGCTGATTCTGCTTCTGGTGTCCATTGTAATAAATCTTGTGCTGCCATAGTTTCTTGTATATCAGGTTGGTCAACAGAGCAGATTCCAAGGCATAGTTTGGAATCCAACTCCGACAAAAATTAGTCGTACCTAAGAAGGACATCATTTCCTTCTTGGTAGTCGGTTTAGGTGCTTGTAAGATTGCTATTTTTCTGTCTTCATCTAATATTCTGCCTTCTTTGGATATTACATATCCTAGGTATTTAACCTGCTTTTTCCAAAGTTGCAGTTTGTTTTTCTTTACTTTGTGTCCTTGAGTGGCTAAAAATTGTAGTAATGCTATGGTATCTTCTCTGCATTCTTGCTGGGTGGGTGCTGCCAGCAGAATGTCGTCTACATGAAGTAAAATTTGGCTGCCTTTCGGTGGGATAAATCCCGCTAAGTTACTTGCCATTTCCTGTGCGAATATTGTTGGGCTTTCACAATATCCCTGTGGTAGTCGTGTATATGTGTACCTTTTCCCTTGAAATTTAAATGCAAACCAATGTTGGCTGTCAGGGTGTATCAGTATTGAGAAAAACGCATTGCTAATATCTACCACAGAAAAATACTTCTGTTGAGGTTTTAGATCATTCAATAAGGTGTGTGGATCTGGCACCGTAGGTGCTCTGGGTATTACTGCATCATTTACAGCTTGTAGATCTTGGACCATACACCATTCTCCATTTGCTTTTCTAACAGGAAATAAGGGTGTATTACATGGTGAATCGGGAGATTCTACCAGTACTCCTTCCTTAAGTAAGGCTGCTATTATAGGTTTGATTCCTACTTCTGCGTCCTTTCTCAAGGGATACTGTCTTTTTTGTGGTCTAAATGCTGACTTTGGCGTGATTGTTACTGGTCCTGCTGTACGAATAAGTCCTACATCTGATTTCCCTGTTAACCAGAGAGTGTCTGGTATGCTTTGTAAGGCTTTCTCTTCCTCTTCTAATAAGAGTGCTAATTAGCTGTCCTAACTAGACTGCAGGTGCACAGCTGGGTGTGTCTGTGTTATCCAATTTAACTTCTGCTTTTGTAATCCCTGTTCGGATAGCTCTAGTTCTGTCTGTTTTTCCCACCTTGTGACTTTTTCTCCTAGGTCTGCCCACTTTACATTCTTGTCCTTAGTTAAACTAACATGTGGTAGTCGATTAGATTTATAAAGTGCAAAGAATTCCTGGGGCAATGAACAGCTAACTACACTGTTCCCCTCTGTGTCCCAGTACAGATTACGTAACACTAATCTGTTTGCACGGTTTTTAAACAGTTCTTGTTCATATTCCCTATCAGGTCCTGGTGTGCTGCAATAATACAGAGTACAATGCAACAAATGTTGTTTATCAGTGTCAAGGGAGGGGGACTTACTGATAGCTACGTTCATCAGTTCTTCGGTTACTGCCCCTGGACCAGTCATAACCAAGTCCTGGCTGTACCAGTAAAATGTTTCACCCTCCAATCACACTACAAAAGTATCCATTTGTCGCTGTGCCTCCATACATTGCATAGTTGGAACTACTGCTATGCCAAAAATCTGCATAAGGTCTCTGCCCAAAAGGTTTACTGGGCATTTTTCAGAAACAACAATTTTGCTTTTCTGGGTCATCCCTGAAACAGGGTCAGTTATTGCTATGTTATGGGAGAGTGGCTCCCGATACAGCTGCCCATTAGCTGCTTTCACTAATATATAGTCAAGTGATTCTGAATTTTCTGGTGGTTTGGAAGGATGTATCAGGGTCCATGATGCCCCTGAGTCACACAAAAATTTTACTTCCCTCCCCACTACCAGAAGTGTAACTTCCGGTTTCGTGTCTGATAAGTAGAGCTCCAGGCTCAATAATGCTAAGTCCAAAATTTCATTCTCTTCACTGTCTGTGACTTCTTGCACATCCTCTATTTATCCCATCACATCCTCTATTCCCTCTATCACATTCACATTTGTCTTTTCTTGGTTATTTCTTTCTTGTGATTCCTGACTACTATATAGTCAGTCCTCACCCTCATCTTCCGTGGCTACCTTCTTATTTTGCTTGCAATCCCTTGCCAAATGTCCCTTTTTCCCGCATTTAAAGCATTCACCCCTTTTCTTTCTCTCTTCAAACTCTTCTGATCGCTTATCAGATTGTTTGTTTCCCTGGGCATTTTTCTTGCCCTTTTTCCCGGACTGTACTACAAAGACTTCCGCTCCATCTTCTACTGCAAATACTTGGGTTTTCTTTTTCTTTTTGCTATTAAAATGCCTTTCGGCACGTCTCGCATATTCAAGTAATGACTGTAATCTACTTGTACGGTGATCTACCATGTGCTTTGTAATAAAACTACTTATAGGTGCAATACTACCCTTCAAAAATGCATTCTTTAGTTGTTGCTCATATGGGGAATCATGTGTTTGGTCTTCAGGTACCTGTATTCCACAATGGTTATTAAAACATTCTAGTAATCTAGCAAAATATCTATCAACAGTTTCACCTTCTAGTTGGATGCATTGATTAATGCAAGTCCAGTCTGCCCTAGGCTTCCATTTTTCAGAGATTTGGTCTGTCAGACCTTTCACTCTGTTATCCAGCTCTGCGTTACTATGTGGGAGTGGCTTATGTTCTGCATCACGGGGATTCCAGTTGCCACTGATCATGTGCCAATCTGGACCTACGATTTGTCTGACTACTTTTTCTACTTCTTCCCCGTTTAAATGGTAACTTAACCTCATGCGCTGTAAATCTTCTAAGAACTTTCTAAAATTAACTTTTGGATGGGGAATCCCCTCTGTGGCTTTCCGGATGTCTTCCGGTGTCCACGGTCTATATACTAGGATAGTCAGGTCCTGCCCTTCCTGTCCTGCCTGAGGATTTGGTACTTCTATGAGCGGACATATCTCTTCTTCACTCATAGCTCGTGAGTTTTCATTCATTTGATATAACTCCATATCCCCTCTTGTTTTACGTGTTCAAGACCTAGTCTCGACAGGATCTCTGACAAACGGTTTTGGTTTTGCAGGGACAGTTGGGTATAGCGGAGGTGGATCAGCTTGTCCACTCGCTTCATATTCTGGTAAGGGAAGTGGAGGGGCAGAGGGGCCAATGCTATTACCAGGTTATTATCTTCTTTATCTAAAAACATTGCTTTTGAATTCTTAATCTTTTGTTCCCTGTGGTTTGCTTCCTCAAGCCACCTGTGTGCCTGGGGAATGCCTAATTGACGTTGCTTTTTTACCTGACATTTTGCGTTGGTTTTGAGCTGTTTGACAAGTTTAATAAGCGAAGATTTTTCTAGTTTGCCATCAAATTCATATTTATTAACCCATTTTGTATAGTACCTAACATTGTCGACACGTTGTAATTGCATATATTTCGCGTCTTCGGTTAATGGCAGGTCTCGGGATCTTTTTGTGCACTTATTTCCCATGTTGTCCTAACTTAGTTAAAGAAAAATGTTACGTAACCCTTCTTATCATGTGGTACCATGATTTCTCTTTTTCACAGTTTATCTAGAATAACTGTCTACCTATTCTGTTTCCCTGATCTATGACAAGACAGCAATCATTTTTGTTCCTGATCTGTACTTTACAGATCTCCCTGACAAAAACAAAATACTGTAACAAGTCCCTGATCTAAAACAGAAAAAAGGTAAATTCCTCCTTACCTGAGCCTCCGTGATTGACTACTGCACTGGGGCCATCGACTCATCCTCCAATCGCAGATCAGAAACAGTGGCTGGCCTCTTTTGAACGACAATTTAGTCGGAGGTCTTTCAAAGCAGAAGAACCGATGTGATCTCTTCTCCGTACGGTTTCATGCCACCGTGCCCATCTGACCTGAGTCAGAGCGAGAGCTTCCGCTCCGAAGGACCAAATCTGTCAAAGGAAAAATTAACTTCAAAAAGATCAATACACGGCAGGTTCAAGTTAAGGCACTTTAATCTTGCAGCAAGGAGACAAAAACATTCTAATACAGAGTTTGTCTAACTAAAATCAGGAAGTAAGTTCATCTTTATACACTTTCTAATAAGACATTGCCTACCAAGCTGACGTAACAGATCACAAGTTCTAACATCATCATTTCATAGCAGCTGTTTGTCTATGATTTTCTGCTTGCACTATCAATTTTATGAAAAACTTCCTAAGAAAAACAACGTGGCCTTGGCGACCACCGGTTAGATACAGCTTCCCACTATATTATGTTACCATTCAAGGTACTATGGCTAATTCGAGCACAAAGCAAGTACAGATTCTTCAAGCAGCCTTTGTTTGATGTATCTCTTCTTTTCTGCAACTGTGCATGTTCTCATAACATGAACAAGGCTGATTGTTCATATTCAATCATATTATAGAAAACAGTATTGTTCTATTCATTCATTTCCTGACCTAGCAGATAATCACCTGCTTTTCAAGTACATTTCCGAAAGGCATAAACATAAATTTTGCTGTGCTAGCAATTACTAGGTCAGGGGGCATCTTGCAAGTTTCAGTAAGCATACTGCAGTTTCAAAAAGCATCTTATAATTTCATACAGAATTAAGCTGTATATAAAATAGAATGAAAATGTGTTAACCCTTTTAGCTTCTAATAAGCATTAAACATATACATAAATGCATATTTTTCTGACACACACACACACACACACACACACACACACACACACACACACACACACACACACACACACACAAACACACATGATTTTTTAAATGCAAAGAGGGATAAAACAATTAAATGCACAACACAGTGCAAACCATCTTTATGGTATACCTCTCATGGGTGTACCAATGATGATAAACAGCATGCTCGCATGACATGGTCACCAGTGGTATTTAAAGCAATTTGAATATACCAGGTACTTGCTCTGAAGTCTGGAGGCAAACACCATTGGGCCTACAACTCTGACTATTGTGAGAGTATAGGACATAGAGTAGAAAAAGAATACTGTCATTGATCAGGGAAGCACACAACTTTCAGAGAATTATAGAAAGCAAATCGGTTACCAACTGGATGAAGACAGATAATTGAGTCTTTTTGGAAAGAAGCATAGACTTTCCTTTGTGTGAAAGGGGTGACATTTGAAAAACGGATCTTGAACCTTATAGCTAGAAAGACTGCTAGGTATTAAAATGGTCTTAATGAAAAGGTTTAACTTTTGTCATGTTGATCTAGCGACACCTTCCTCCACAAAATTAAAAAGTCAAAAAAATGTTTCACCAAAAGCAGTTTTAGTAAGTTGGGAGTAAATCTTTTTTTGCAGGGGGGCAAGTCCTCCTCCACCTCTATGTGGGGGATACTCCCCACATACCCCCAGATGTAAGTATCCCTATTCTGAGTTTGTGCAGCAGTGGACAAAAGAGAATTCTCCTTTGTTGGCAAACGTACTTTAATGAAATATTTTCCCTGAAATGGCAGTCTCTGAAACTGCATTTGATCTACTGATAGGCTTCATTCTTTATCAGCCTTATAGATGGGTGCTTCATATTCTCAGTGACAGTGTAAATATTGGCATGTTTTATAGTTAACATTTTAAAAAAGGCACAGGCAGGTTAATCTAAGGTCAGAGATTGCTAAGACATTTAGTTACTGCCTCCTTAGGGCTAATGTCTATTAATGCACATATAGGATTCATGACTGATAATAAAGTAACAGTGAATATCTAGTTTAAGAATTGACCAAAAAGGGCACTAGACATATCAGATGTTATGGAAATGTGTTATTAGTCCGTCACTGCATGATGAATCAGTATTAGGGAAACAGATGTACAGAATAATACACTGTAGATGTGCCCTCACATTGGTTTCGCAATTTTAGAGAGAGATATTAGGTGATAAGTTGGAGGCAAAAGTGTTCTATCGCAGGCTACATAAGGTTTGTTAAACAAAATTATTTGGCCATTTTTCCCATTCTTGGTCTTTAGCACAGACAAGACAAAGAATGTAACAGAATAAAAACAATTATTGATAAAGGATGAGTGATATGAGAAATAATTCAAATAAAAAAGAATGATGGTCGTGCTAGAGGCAAAAACTCAGGTCTCACTTCTGTATTCCTTCTTCAGGGAGGAAGCAGTCTGATTAACTGGCAAAGGGAAAAAAGAATAGGAATATCATTAGTCTTCTGAAAAAAGGAGGTCAGAGACATAGTAACAAAGGGCCAACCCATACGTTTAAAGTAACTGCAATGCAGAATGCTGCATTATTCTCAAATACCATATTGATACTGTCCCCTGAGTATTAGACTTAGGGATTAAGTAAAGTAAGAATCAAACTGTGGTAAAAGTTAAGCTATAACTCTGTTAGGATGTCCTCTACATAACTAAAGACATGGAATCTAGTTACCAGTGTAGCCCTGAAAATGTTGTAGGATGAAATGCTGCAACCCAAAAATGGAATGGACACAGTGTTTAATGCCTGATGGCAGGAATGAGAGACATGTCATACAGAATGGCATATTTCATGTAACAGAAAGTTGGGAAATGAGTTACAAGATCTTTGAGTATGGAATAGATAAAGCAAACTTGGATGACTGGAGATCAGCCTAGCAGACCAGTAGGCCAACAGATAAGTGGCTTGAACAGGGAACCAAGATGCCAGTGTGTAAGTATCACTGGAAGTTAGAAAATAAGTCATGAGAACTTGAAAGGTCCAACAATTGAAAAGTTTGTATTATAGGTGTCAGTGAACTTGTAAGACATGTGATTAGCCTGCACGTATATTAGATATGAGATATGTTGTCATCTGTAAGTGCCCTGGACATGGAACCAAACTAACAAAAATAAATAAATAAATAAATAAAGCTACATAGACATCTATCCAACCTACCAATGGAGCCTATTGTGGGATTAAGGTCTATAGGCTGTTAGCAAGTGCTGTCCCTCCCTAATGTTATGGGGACCTGCTTTAACAAATGCAAAGAGCTTAATTGCAAGTTAATGGCATGGAAAGAATCTAAAACAATGTGGTCATATTCACCAGAATATAAACATGTAAGTATTAATATACTGAAAGTCAATAAAAGTGTAAGAAGTATGGCATCAATTTCCTGAAAATAAAGGCATGTAATGAAAAAGATTTAAAAAAGGCGAATTGGAATGCCAGAACAAAGTTTACCATGACCATAGCTGAGAAATTGCAGTTGTGTAAGTAAACTTACCATAACAGTACGTATTTGAATAGATCACCGTTGCAGTAGTGTAAGCTATAGCTACTTTATATCTGCTCACTTTAGTCAAGTAGACTATCTGTTGGCCTCAGAAACATTGACCACAAAGTTTGGCAAACCAAATGTTTACATGTTACCATTCATGCTCCAAGAAAAAACTTCAGAACCAAATGTAGTTAATTAAACAGATGTTGACAGAAAAGCATTTTAACAAAATGCAGGACCTTCGTCCATTTTATCCTGTGCAGGATATAACCCATATAGCTTACCTACTGAAGCAGTGATCTAATGATGAACACCAATAATATCACAAGGGTGTCTACAATAATACAAGGCCACTGGGTTTGGGAGAGCCAGAAGAAAAGAGTGCTGTTTTAGGAATAAAATAGTTTGTTTTAGAAGTTACAATAAGATATAGAACTAACTAATCAGCTGTAGCAACTGATTTGTTTAAATTATTAACTTTTTTTCCCATACCAAGAAACGTTCAGAGAAAGAGTACAGAGAAAGAGAGAGTAAAATCATGGATAGTGATTTAATTTCAAGTGTACGGCTGTTTGAATGACAAAACATATCATGACTAATATGTCTTTCTCATGGCTTGGAAGAAGAATAAGATCAGATAAGAAAGTGTACACAGAGCATGTTAGATATGTGGCTACATGTGTCTGTGTCCACTCAGATCAATAGATAAAACACAACTCATGTACTACATATTAAAGCTCTGCAGGACCACACTGAGCAGAGTGGAGGAGGGGCGTTGACTACAACTCTGATCTGAGATATATAAGTATCCTGTTTTTTTTGGGATTATTTATACTGATTATTGTTTCTAGCAATTTATATATAGCACTTTTTACTGCCTGCTGCATAGTTTTTAATGTATTTTACTGCTATTAACTAATCTGCATGGGTAACTGATTTGTTTGCAGTTAAAAGCATTCTGTAGAGTCTCTTTGCTCCTTTATCTGTTTAAAAAATTTCATTTTGTGGCTTTCTGTAGTGTTTACTGTATGTAGGCTAATAGCTTTAGTATTGGTCCCACCCTCCCTTACTGTTTGTGTATTGTTGTTATACTTGGTGGCTTTGCAGTTGCCCGTAACCTACTGTAAATCTGATCTGGGATACTCCTCCCAGTCTAGTGTCATTAACTCATTCTACCTAATACAGAGAGAACATCTGAGAAGGCCTTCTGTTTCTCCTTTTTCCCTTTCAAAATAAAAAAAAATTGCCTGAATCTCCTTGTGTTCTGACTGTGCTTCTCAAACATTTTGGAAATATAGAGTATATTTTAGAGCATTTATTATAACTGTAATTGCCTTAATATTGCTACAACTCAAGTGCTCTAGGTTGCACTGCATCTGAATTGTTTGTGTGTTTTAGCTGCTTTTCTGTATATATAGACTTCTCTGTATATGTAGACTAGCTACTTATTCTGCTGTATTACTGCCTCTTAAATCATTTTTCAGTTGTGCACTTGCCTTGCTTCATTTAAAAAGTTTTAAATTGCTAATTTTGTAGAGTTTTAATTGCATTTACTGTTTAGGACTCCACACTCGTGTGTTATCCTTTTCTGTGTTTATTTACTGTATTATTGCATTGTTTAGCCTGTTTCAACAAAAAAAAATACTATCTTGTTTGCTCGTTTCCCACCTTTCCTAGCCAGTCCATATCCCAGGCTTTGCTTGTCTCAGGACTTTATTTTCTGTGTTCAGAGCTATCAAGACCTTGCTTTGGTAGAGGGAAGTCCTACTGCTTACCAGTGGGAGTGGTGAGCATTGTACTGCCTATCTAATGCTAGAGGAGTGGTTTCCAGCTCTGAAATTGTAATTTTATTAGCCTTTTTGAGCTGATTTCTATCCCTTTCAACTTTCTGGCTTAAAAACGTGTGTGTTTGCAAAATTTTCACATCGTGCAGCACTGCGAGGCTTCAGTTAAACTATTCCAGGTGCCAGAAAGTCTGCTCTTCAAATTTTCCCTTAGAACTAGCTGGTTTCTCAGTAGTAGCACTGAAATCTGAACCCCTGTGACTAGCACTTGCTCTAGAACCTGCTTTAAAGCACTAGGAAGCCAGAAAATGATACAAGCACTCAATTCTCCTTGTCAATAAGGAGATATTAATTGTAGGCACTTAGCATATAATTGCAAAGTACCTTGCAAAGGTAAGGGAAAACAGCTCTTAAACTTTACAAAAAAAGCACCTAAACAGGCATGTCCAAGGGTCAGCTTCCGGTGATTTCTCCTGTCCACCTGGAGAATCTGGGCATACTGGGGCAATGCGGCAACTGCCTCATGTACACAGACAATCCTCTCCTCCTACCACCAAACACTACAACCTGTGACAGATGCAATTACATAACTAAACTGGAAGCAAAGCTCTCTCCGGCCAAGACTGTGCTAGACAGTCAAGAGGAGAAGGTTAACACCTGTACTACACCTCAAGCAACTCATAGCCCTTCAAAACTCACACCATCAACACCAACACATAGCAACACTAAACCCACATATGTGGAGGCCCTTAACATTAACCTGCCCAAGCAACAAGGACCTCCGAAGCTGAAAAGCAAACAAACACCAGTCAAAACCAAAGTGACACATAGCTTACAACACCAGTGTGCCACCCAGCAACAGCCCCTAAGGCAAGACAATGTACCCAACACTTTAGTCATAGGTGACTCTATAGTCAGGCACACTGATGTCCCACTCACCAGGCTGAACAAGGAGAAAATTACAGTCAGCTGCCTGTCGGGTGCCAGGATCTGCCACATAACGCATGCACTCAAGTCACTCCACAACAAGTACAAATACGACTCTGTCATTGTCCATGCTGGAGTGAATGACTTGAGACGTACCTCCCTGGACTACATGAAAAGAGACATGGAAGAGCTCTTGAATCATGTGGTCCAGGCAGGTATGACCCTAGCCCTGAGTAGCATCCTGCCTTCACCCAGAATGATACCACAGTATAAGGACAAAATGATTGACTTCAACAATTGGCTAAGCTTCTGGTGTCATTCAAAGGGGATCCAGTATCTGTCTGCCTGGGAAGACATGATTGACAAACCACAATGCTTTGCCAGAGATGGTCTGCACCTGTCACCCCTGGGATTCAGGTTACTGGCTAAAGCTCTTGCCACCCCTATAGTGCCTTTTTTAGGCAAGGTTCAAAGGATAAAACCACCACCATAACAGATACAAGCATGCAAAATTTGAAGGTAATGCTACTCAATGCTAGAAGTCTAAACCTCAAAATGCACTCTCTCGAGGCACTCCTAAAAATGGAGAATATTGATATTTGTGCAGTAACTGAGACCTGGTTCAAGGCTCCAGAGAGCACCCCTGCAATACCAGGCTACAACTCATACCACACTTTTCGGCCACAAAACCAAGACCAAAACACTAAAGGTGGAGGAGTGTCCATATTCACCAAGGATATTCACACCTCCAGGCTAGTTGCCTAACACAATGCATATGAAATACTCCAGGTGCAACTAACACTAGGTAATACTGCAATCCAAATTGTAGCTGGCTACAGATCCCCAACCATGCTCCAAGATTCTCACTATACCTTTCTAAATGTAATGGAAAATATTAAGATACAACCAAGCACCCTAATACTGGGTGATTTCAACTACCCTGCCATTAACTGGGAAAACTACTAGGATACCAACTCCTTTTCCCAACGGTTCTTGGAATTCATAAATTCCAACGCCCTGGATCAACTAATCCATTGTCCCACCAGAGGCTCCAATATCTTAGACCCGGTAATTACCAACATGGGAGATAGATGCTCCACACCAGTGGTCACACCCTCATTGGTAAGGTCTAACCATAAGCAAATCACTTGACATCCACATCCCACCCACACCCCCCAGTAAGGAAACCTCCTTAAAAAACTTCTCCAAAGCCAACTTCATGCTACTGAAGTCAGAAGTGACAAACTTCACAACACCCATGCAGACGGGATCTGAAAGTTCGACTGCAGAATCCTACACTAAGGCACTGTACGAGCACATCCACTTGTGCATGAATCATGCCATCACAAATAGAACCAAGATGTTCATCTCCAAAAAATGGAAGCCAATCTGGTGGTCCCCTGCTATAACCAAACTATACAACAGAAGGAAGAAACTGTTGCAGAAAAGAGGAAAATCCCAGGATGCAAAAAAACTCCCTCACCAGCCTCAGTAAGAAGCTGAGATCCCTCATAAAATCCTCAAAAGCTAGTTATGAAAATAAAATTGCCAAAGATTCCAAAGACAACCACAAGGCATTCTATAGTTATGTCAAGAATCTAAATAGCAATGCTCAGATCTGCTCTGAGCTACAACAGAATGGCATGAAATATACTGATCCCAAGGATATTGCCAATATCCTGGCAGATCGATTTAGTGCCAACTTCACCCCCCTTTCAATCCCTAAAGGGCCCATCTCAATACCAAAAGATTGCTAAATTCCGGTAATCATGGCCACAAAGGTAGAAACCGCACTCTCCAAAGCTAAGAATACAGCATCCATGGGACCATATGACATCCCAGGCTGTGTACTACATGAACTACAAAAGGAACTGGCACCTCACCTAAGTGTCATGTTTAATCATAGCCTCACCTCAGGCTTTGTGCCCACTGAGTGGCGCACAGCTACAGTTATCCCACTCTACAAGGAGGGAACCACCTTCGATCCCAGGAACTACCATCCCATCAGTCTGACAAGCCTGATTTGTAAGGGCATGGAACGCATTATCATGGAACTTATAAACAAAGACATTGGCAACCTTCAAACACTGGATCACACCCAGTTTGCATTTGTGAAGGAACGATCTTGTCTCCTGAATCTGATTGACTTCTTCGAATCAGTCTCCAGAGCTGTGGACAAGGGTAAGGTGGTCCACACAGCCTATCTGGACCTCGCCAAGGCCTTCGACACCATCCCCCACTCTGGAATCATAGATAAACTTACTAAGCTGGGCATAAATCCCTACGTCACTCGATGAGTTGCCAACTGGCTTACTGACAGAACCCAGAGTGTAAAAATAGCCGACTCCAAATCCAGCTCCAGACAAGTGACAAGTGGTGTACCTCAGGGTTCAGTCCTGGGACCACTCTTGTTTGGCATCTACTTCTCTGAAGTACAGGCCAACACTAAGGGACTCTGGCTAACAAAGTTTGCAGATGACTGCAAACTGGGAGCCATTATTGAATCCCCAAATGATGTGGATATTCTACAAAAGGGCCTTGCAGAAACAGATGCCTGGTGCCAGAGCCATGGGCTCAAGCTTAATGCCAAGAAATGTATAGTTATCCCCTTTGGAAAAAAACATGTAACCATAAATTACCACATAGGTGGCAGTACACTAAACATCAAAAGTGTGATGAGAGACTTAGGGACACAGGTGGACAGTGTTCTCACTTTCGATAAAAACATTACCACAACAGTCAGGAAATCCTTCTATGTGGTACACCTCATCACTAAGGGGTTTTCATCCAGAAAAAAGGAGGTCATTATCCCACTGTACTCATCCCTCATTAGATCCATTATAGAGTATAATGCCCCATTTGGTATGTACCTCACAAGACATCTGCAACAGCTGGAAAGGCCACAGAAATATCTCACTAAAAGAATCACAGGCCTAAAGCAGATGCCATATGCTGACTGTCTAAAAAAACTCCAGCTATTCTCTGTGGCATATTGTCTACTCAGAGGCGATCTCTACTAAACATACAAGGCCATGTCAAACCCTGAGCTGTTGGACATGCTCCACTTAAAGAAATCCCAATCCCTCAGAGCCACATGCTCCAGGGATCTAAACCTTGTCATCACAATGAATAAAACATGCTGGAGGGATAGGTTCCTTAACCAGAGACTCCCCATACTCTGGAATAGACTGCCCATACATGTCAAGCAGAGTGCCTCATTGACCTTCTTCAAAAGGAACCTTGATGATTGGGTGGGAGATAGGAAATTCACCCAGGGGATCATGTCAGTCACCCTGCTAGACAGGGGTCTAGAGTAGTAAATATTGTGGGAAGAAATATCCAGGGAATTGTTATAGCTAGGCTTATATAGGCCCTAGGGCCGATAGCCTAGTACCAACCTATGAACCTATGAACCTATGAACCTATGTGCTGTCCCTCAAATGGGAATAGTTGCACAAAAGTAAAAGGAAAAGTTAATACAATGTTCAAAGCAATGTGGTTTCCTGCATGAAAGCACTATCACTCATTTTATGACAAAATTAAATTGAAAGATTTTGTTGTTGATTTTAAACTTCTCAAAAGGTTGCATCAAACAGCATGAAAGTGTAGGAATAATTTAAAAGACATGGGAGAAATAAACATAAATGTGAAATGTGCTGGAGCATACACTGGTTGTTTTCAAAACAAAAGACGGTGGTATACATAAAGTTGTAAAACTGACACAAGACAGAAATTAGTACTTATTTTCTGATCCTAAAAGTAAATTGAAACATTCATTCATTCTGATTCACATGTAGAACAGGGTGCTGGGAGCACATTGTGAGCAACAAATGTGTATTGAATGAATATAATACAACTACACTATTGCACTATTCTTTACTTGGTATTTTTCCTTTTGTTTGACTAGATAAACCAAAATGAATAGTATCTAATGTTATACTGATCATATGTAAATTCAGAGAAGGAAATGTGAAAGTGTATAAAAGAAACTTTAAAAAAGACTTTAAACAGGGAATAACAAATATGGTAACACAGAGTGAGTCATCGACAAAAATAAGAAATGATCATAGTTAAAGAAGTTGCTTGGTTTAAAAGACAGAAATTCTGACTGGTTTTGAAATCATATTAGCCACCAAGGAGCACTGAACCTGTCCAGTTGCTGTTGTTCCTTTTTTCTGGCACTGTTGTGATTTGGGAAAACTCTAATTGGCAGGAAAAATTGAGATGTGATTCGTGTGTTTTCTTTATCATTCTAGTTTATTGACTTAATGAACTATGTAGAAAACTAAAGCAGTTAAACTTGGTCTATACAGACAGTAAAGGAGAAAATGCTGATTACACTCATAGAGGCGGTAATATAAATCTCTAATAATATATCTGTGAGACAATTGCAGCCACTGAACATTTTACTGACATAATGGCTGATAGACAACAGTCTGCTGCAGGAAGTCATTGGATCAATAGAAATCTATTTATTTCCAGATAAAATTATTGTTTCATCACTTATCTATTCAAGATATTTGCTTTGTTTCAGCTCAGTGCAATTATATTACTGACCTGTAGAATTTACTTATATTTTTATGTGCTTATTGATCTTATATCTGAAGTAAACTGTTTCCTTTGTTCATTTATAAAAGCTTGTGACTGGCATCTTATTTATCAGTTCATAAAGGGTAAAAGTATTGGAATGACTGTTGACATCCATGGTTTATGAAGGCAGACTGTCTGCAAAAAAAAAAAAAAAAAAAAAAAAAATCATTACTAACAGATTAGTCCTGATGGTGACAGTTTGTTCCATACACATTGGAAAAGCTTACTATCTTTGGAGGGGTATGAGTAGCCTTTGTTGATAAATACTCTGTATGCATGTGCATGCATATGTGTGTGTGTGTGTGTGTGTGTGTGTGTGTGTGTGTGTGTGTGTGTGTGTGTGTGTGTGTGTGTGTGTGTGTGTGTGTGTGTGTGTGTGTGTGTGTGTGTGTGTGTGAGGTAGCATGTGTGTCTATGTGAGCGCACATGCACATGTGTGTGCGTGTGTGTGTGTGTGTGTGTGTGTGTGTGTGTGTGTGTGTGCATGTGTGTGTGTGTGTGTGTGTGTGTGTGTGTGTGTGTGTGTGTGTGTGTGTGTGTGTGTGTGTGTGTGCGTGTGTGCATGCTTGTGCTGTGTGTGTATGCACGCACGGACATGTGTTTGAGTGTGTGTGTTTGTATGAGTGTATGTGTGAGGTTTTTAATGTATTTTTTTAACCAGGTAAGCCCACTAAAAAAACTGTCCCTTTTCAGAAGCACAGACTAGTTAGCTAACCTGCTTAGAGTCACACAGTAGTCAAACTGAGTTAAAAGGAATCAAACCCTGTTCCTTGGACTAGAGAAAGCAGCTTATCAGCTCAGAGCCTTAATTATTTCTGCTAACAGCAGATTGTATGAGAGAGAAACAGAGAGAGAGAGAGAGAGATAGTCTGTGTGTGTGTGTGTGTATGTGTGTGTGTGTGTGTGTGTGTGTGTGTGTGTGTGTGTGTGTGTGTGTGTGTGCGTGTGTGTGCGTGTGTGTGTGTGTGCCTGTGTGTGTGTGTGTGTGTGTGTGTGTGTGTGTGTGTGTGTGTGTGTGTGTGTGTGTGTGTGTGTGTGTGTGCGCGCGTGTGGACATTAAATAGTTTAGTATAGTTTAGTTTCATCTCATTTATTAGTATTGATAAGTTTACATTAAAAATTATTAGGCTCAGACAGAGGTGGGTGAAATTATCAGGAGCTACTGAATATAACCATGCTCTGCATCTGTACAGTGCAAAACTTATTTAGGAATGGCAAGTGTTGGTCATTACCTGAGGTGGTAGTCCATATTTTCTCTAAGCTTTTAGCACCCATCTCCTCCTTACTTAAATATTTGGTGGTATCAGCATGGAATGCAAGGCCTGTGATCTGTGTCACCCACTTGAGTGCAGATGCTGTGGATTTAATCTGCAGAATCCCTGCATATCCTGGCACAGAGTGAACATATATCACACTTGTGTTGTTTAACGAACATACTTACAAATTTACAAATGCTACATCATGTGAGAATGAAGAAATATATATTTTTTTGAGTGATTATGTAATTGGGGTAGTTGAAACACCTATAGTTACAAAAATGTCCAACATTAAAAGCCATGAATTGCCTTTGGAAAAGACTTAGAAGGTACATTCTATTATATATCTGCAAGTTGGTGGAGAAGAAGCCTTGGTGTTTTTTTTTTTTTTTTAACTCTTGTGCCTTTCCATATAAAAGGAAGGACAATACAACAGGAGTTATAGAGATATGCAATAATTATTGTGATCCTAAAGAGAACTGATCATCCATTTGCCATTTGTTCTTTATAGTGGCAGAAGGTCCTGAAGAGATTATAAACACTTATGTCTTTAAGATGAAGAATTATATCAAGACCAGTCAATTTGGTGAGTTGCATAATTAATTGATAGGGGAGGTGATACTTTGTGGATCACGTTTGGCCACTAAGGAAAGCAGATCTGAAATGTTTAAAGGTTATGGATATATGCAGATTGGCAGGGATTAGAAACTCGCAGCTAAAGTAACAAAAAAATGAAGTGATAAGATATAAAACATGATTCAAATAAAAAGGCATGCATTTACCAAGAAATAGAATATAGTTGGCATTCATGCCTTATGTACTATGCATATTTTTATGTGCAATTGTTATGGAAGACACTGTGGAAAATAACCATTTTCAATGCTGTATAAAAGGAAATACAAGTGTTCACAGATGGATTTGCATGTCTGAAAGAAGTTATCTGTTATTATCATTGACATAAAAGAGTTGATGAAGTGAAGTCTGAAAAGTGATCAGAAAGAGGGAGACAAGAATGCAAACCTTATATCAAAAATACCAATAATTAATAAGTTAGATGTTAAATTTAAATTAGACATGTGTACTGGTTAATATTATTTCTGAATTTACTTATAAAGCAATTAATCTAAAAACCTGATGAAAAATAGCTGCATAGCCATGTGCCCCAAACAGAAGCAATGTTTCAAAAGATACTGATATAAATAATAAATGAATGTACAAAACACTATTTCCATTCATGACACTTAATTAAGTAAAGGCTCGGAATTGAATTTTTCATACTATCTGCACAAGCAATCCAATACAGCAAACTGCACATGATTGAAAAAGTAACCACACCTAGAGAACATCAAAAGGAACAAATATTCTAAAGCACTGCTTTAAAAGGATGTGCACCAAACCTTATGTCACTTTATATATATGCAAACTGTATGATCCCCTGCAGTGGAGTATAGGGTAAATTCACTTATACTATAGTCACTCTGACTCTCACAGAAAAAAAAAAAAAGTTATACATTCTTTTAACAGTGTAAGTGAGTGATGCATTCCCTTTCACTTATAATGGTAAACATCTACAAACTGCACTGCACTGCGTTGGGTTACAGCATCCGTTGATATAATTGAATCAACAAAACCTACAAGTTTATGAAATACTGTTCAATTAAATAAATTCATCTTGAAGTAAAATTCATCAATACTCAAGGATGTTTACCTGGTGAGAAGCTAGAAATAGTAAGGCAAATTTGAAGTGTGATTGCTAATAGGAAATGTATTCCTTTACACATTCACAGAGAGTGACACAAAGAGTGACACAATTTCAGATTAACTGCTGCTCAGAACTGCAGCAATATTATCTGTAATGACTTTGCAGATGTGTTTACACTAAACAGTAAGATGAATATTCATGTTTACTTATTTTAAGTATGTGTTTGGCTACTGTTCTCAAAATAGTAATTATTGTGGAGTTTTTAATCTGTGATGTTGCATTGATTCCTACTCATTATGAATAAGAGTGAGCCTGAATACAAGGTCAGCAATGGTGACAGAGTATGATCCATCACATAAGGGATACATGAATGGGGTAGCCCATCTGCATTCTTCCTTTCCTTTGTAATACTAATTTCTTATCCATGCTATAAATCGCAAACATTCCATGTCTCTTAATGTCAGATGTTAGCCATTTCTTTTCCTGTTTGCAAGTAAAATGGATGCACTTTTTTAGATAATTTCTTCAGTGTCATTAGATTCAAAATAAATGTTGCAGCAAGCACCATCTTACATATTTTCCTTCTACACAGCTAAACGTTTTATGTATTTTCTACAAGGACAATGAGGGATTCAAAAATGTTTGCTCTGCCTATGTAGCTCTCTATTTATCTCTTGGTCTGTTTGGCTTTGTATTTATCTATCTATGCTGCCAGTGAATCTATGTGTATCTTTTAATTTCCATGCCAATATGCAAGGTTAATCAATAAAGCCTGCACCATAAAATACATATTCAAGTACTGATTTTTTTCTTTTTTTTATGGCCCAGGAAAAGAAAAAAAAAAGCACCGCTGATTTACAGGTTAAAAGCTGAATAGTTTTGATTGTGGGACTAAATTCCATTTTTCATGAGTTTAACATTTTTTATGGTCATGGAAAGAATATTTTTCTATTTCAGACTTTATTTTTAGTATTAGTTTCACTGATAAGGTGTTAGCTCCTGCAGTAACATGTTTTGTGAATAAACTGCCTTATGGTTTAAACAATATAATTACAGTTTCTGAATACTTTCAGAATATTTTGTAGTAAAAAGTTGTACATTTTCAGATCTTTCAGGTGACTTCATTCAATGCAACAAAATGCAATTCTGAATTGAATAATTTGTCAGATCATTGCAATAGAAAATAATACATTGAACTGTGGACTGAATAGACATGCCTTTTAGAACTCCATGGCCTACACATTATGACTTTCTGGCTGAGAAAAACAATAGACAATGTATTTTTCTCACTTCTAATTTAGTAAAAATAATGAAATAAACAAAAACAATCTAATAGGTGTGCTTACTTTTTGAAATGCAATGTCATGTTGCCACAATAACAATGAAAAGAACCTCCAAGAAAAAAAAAAAAAAACAATAAAAACTTTGAGTATAGATAGATGGATAGATACACAGATAGATAAATAGATAGGCACACGGACAAATAAATACATAGAATCAATACAAGAAGCATTTACAAATTCATCAGAAATATACCATATATGCATATCTTGCACTCCGAGTTGAAATTCCAAAACTGGAGTGTCTGTTAATCATGTTATCAGCAACATGATAATCAGCTGATCGACCCCATGTACATGTGTGTAGCCAACCTTTTGTACAGTGCTGGCACACCCATGCAAACAGTCTTAGATGCATGCAACATTTAAGAAGTTTAGCAATACATAAATAAATATACAAAATAAATATACACATATTTGTAGATAATAAAACACGCTTTTTGCATAATGAAATTGCAATATACAAAATAAGACATTTTCATTTCAGGGTTTATAAGTAATTAGCACTTTGATTCAAGCATAAAACATAAACCCAACTTTTCTGAATGGTCACAAGTAAACCCTTCCCACTGCTGTCAGGTGACACAGGCCAATGAAAAAAAATAACATGCCTGTATTTCTCAGTTTTACTTTCTTAACCTATTTAAATATTGCAAATATAAAAGAAAACTATCAATTTCCCTGTTCTCATCTTTTGAACTGACTTCTTTCCTTACAATTTGCAAAGTCTTCCCTTATATAACCAAGTAACAATTTTCATATTACAAAGACATATCACATACCAGATTTTGTTTTAAATACTTTGTAAGATCAAAAGTATGTATGCTTATTGATATATTAGAAGGTGCATTGATATCAAAATTAATCTAAAAACTACAGATGTTTGAGTTCTTGCTTTAAATACATATTCGAAGATCAATGAGTATATAATACTGACAATGTGAATGTCTTATTACATGAACAGAACTGTAAAATACTTTGATGTGATAAAGCATGAAATATCTTGCATTCATAGAAACCTATATGATATATAAAACTATTGTCTAGGGAAGGTTTATTATCAAGTTGATATAAATCACAAAGATGCATAAGAAATCTGGATTAAGCATAAAGCTTGATATAGAATGGTATATAACTTTTTACATCCAACATAATATGTTCAATTATACTGCAATCTGCCCTACAAAAAAGACTTCCCTAATGGTTGCATTAGTTAAATACCTCTTTATATAGTACATTTGTGGTAATATATTACTCTGATCTACCCTGCATCAGTTATCTACTTGTGCCTTAGGTTTTAATAATCAGTTTACTTGAAAACCTAAATACCTGCAATGTTATACATATGCAGTGCTATCACCATTCAGGCTTGCACAGTGCTATACATACACAGTGCTACCACCATTTAGGCTAACACAATGTTATACATATGCAGTGCTATCCCTATTTAGGCTAACACAATGTTATACATACTCAGTGCTACCACCATTTAGGCTAACACAATGTTATAGATATGCAGTGCTACCACCATTTAGGCTAACACAATGTTATACATATGCAGTGTTACCACCATTTAGGCTAACACAATGTTATACATACGCAGTGCTGTCACCATTTAGGCTAACACAATGTTATACATATGCAGTGTTACCACCATTTAGGCTAACACAATGTTATACATATGCAGTGCTGTCACCATTTAGGCTAACACAACGTTATACATATGCAGTGTTACCACCATTTAGGTTAACACAACGTTATACATACGCAGTGCTGTCACCATTTAGGCTAACACAATGTTATACATATGCAGTGTTACCGCCATATATGCTAACACAATGTTATACATACGCAGTGCTGTCACCATTTAGGCTAACACAATGTTATACATATGCAGTGTTACCGCCATATATGCTAACACAATGTTAGACATACGCAGTGCTATCATCATTTAGGCTAACACAATGTTAGACATACGCAGTGCTACCACTATTTAGGCTAAGACTTCATATAGCAAGTTATAGATGAAAAAAATAGAGCTTTGGGTTTTGATCCATTACTCATTATTGAATGATTGAATGAACAAGTCTGTAACTTATGATAGTCCCTGGCTAAATGTGTCCATATTCTCATATAATAGAAGCACATCGCCTGCATACATAAGCTTTCTAAATAAAGTTGATTTCCCAAGGAGTTTGCAGAGAGAGAGAACCTTGAAATACAGCATTAATTAGTTTTGTATTACTAAAAATGTTGCATTTATACATATTGCAGATGTCCTATTTAGCACATATCAATAATTAACTTCAGGGCAATATCTGAAAAAAAAAACATATTTTTCAATTACCACAAAATATTCTTATAAATAATGCTGTCAAAACACCTTAGCATAGTCAAAGAACAATGTATTTTCCACCATGCCTTTTTTAATAAACTGATAGGGATAATAACTGTATAAGAAGAGACCCTATTGGTGTGTGTGTGTGTGTGTGTGTGTGTGTGTGTGTGTGTGTGTGTGTGTGTGTGTGTGTGTGTGTTTGTGTGTGTGTGTGTGTGTGTGTGTGTGTGTGTGTGTGTGTTTGTGTGTGCATGCGCACGTGTGTGTATGTGTGTGCGCGCGCGCGTGTGTGTGTGTGTGTTTGTGTGTGGATGTGCATCTATGTGTGTTTGAAAACTATGAAGAAAATCGAATCAATGCTGTCATTATGCAAATAACTGGTTAACAAGTAATTTTTCAAAAGTTTTTGAAAGTGGAAGAGACATTGTTATAGGCAAAAATGTATATATTCTTCTTTATTCACTTAATACTGAAATGATCACCTAATTCTCTTGTCTTCAGAAAACTCTAAGAAATATCCAAAGTGAATTTAGTAAATCTCAAAACAAATGTATCATTATCTTCCAACAGTCTTGTCGTATATTTTAGAATAGCACCATATTCTTGATCAAATGTTCAAAAAGACAAAACAAACCATTATATTTCCTTTCCCCTCTAAACTATTTTTTTTCTCATGTGCTTTTGTAACAATTGCTAGTGATGGAGAAAGGACCAATTGGAAGAAATCAGTTATTTGGTAATAATTCAAGCACCATAACATCCTTATTTTCGAGAAACCTATTTTGTAGGTAGGCATGGAAGAAAGCATTTTGGTAATTTCCTGGCAAAATTACTCTTGGTAGATTAACCAGCACTTCAAAGTGGATGAAGACTCATTAGTTAGTTCTGAAGATATCTTTGTCTACTTTCTGCAGCATTTTGCAGAAGTCTGTTCCACTCAAAAAAAGGGATTAGTCAGGAACAGGTATAATTTATTAATAAATGAAGTCTGCCAACAAACCAAGTTGTCCCGGGACATCTTCATGAGGGGTTAGTTTGATATTAGTGGGTGTTAAGTGGGTTGGGGAGGTGAAATGGTTAAATGGAGGCAGGGAGGGTTGGGAGGAAATGAGATAAGGGTAGGGAGGGGCTTAAGAGGTGTAGACAAGTGTAGCTGAGTAAGCAATCACATTTTGGCATGAACTTGCCATGGCAAGGTATGCCCATGACGACCGGTGGATAGTGTTGTGTGAGGGGAGGTAGGCCTTAGAAGGAATGTGGTAAGTTGGTAGAGCAGCTATATGGTGGCATTGTTGTGGCCATTTATCAGATTCTTCATATAGGTAATAGTGTTTCACTGTTCTATGGTTTGCCCCAGAATAATCTCGGAGTGGAGGCCTGTTGGTGTTGTTTTGTTGGTTGCTGGATGTGGTAGGTCACCCCAACATAGTCACGGAGTGAAGGCCTGGTTAGTTCATGAGGGTTTCGGGGTGCTGGGTGACCTCTTTGATGGTATTTGCATGTCTGCATGCTTTCAGACCTTGGGGATGGCTCCATGAGTAATGGAGTAAGTTAAGCTGCCTTTCTCATCTTCCGCCTAGGTCCTGCTTCCTTGGGTGTTTGGAGTGGTGAGGTGAGTACAACAGTATGCCAGTGGTTGTATCAGTAGAATAAATATTAAAAAAAAAAATAAATAAATAAATAAAGAGGTTACCTGTCTTGACTTCTTCCAGTGGTGGTTTGGGGGGCTGCAGGGAGCCATGATGGCTGTTTCGCGGGCTGGTAGATTTTCTTGGCTGGAATGAAAGCTTTTTGCATGGTACTAACTTTCCTTTGTCCTGGGATGGACCGCCTTGCTCCTACTTCAGCAGTGCTCTGTTTCACCGGGAAATGCATATTGCAGTCAGCAGCTGTAATGGCACATACCAGCAGCATGTGGGGGGGTGGGGGTTGTCTTTTTCTTCCTTAAGGGAAAGTTATAGTTTTAGGATCTGGAAAAATATATATATAAAATAAAAGCCGGTGCTGATATGTACAATGGGAAAGGTGGTCAGATTCTGCATGTTGATTCCTTTAGACATGCATTCATTCAGCAGTGGGGTTCTGCACTGCTTGGATTGGTTGCAGGGATTTTGCTGTGCCTCTCCTTGAGCTGTCAGTCAGGGTTTGGTGGGTAGGTCCTAATCCTGAGGTATTAATTTTGATGCAGATCAACAGGATTTTAGTTTTGATTTTGGTTCATGGTTGCATCACCTGTTTAGTTTAGTAATGGTAATTATAATGGTTGGAAGCTGAATGAAAGAGGACAGTTCATGAACCCACAGCTGAGTCCTTAAAAGAGCTTGTATTTAATTTTGTAAAGAAATAGCAGAAGATTAAGAACTTGGAGGTGGATAATGCTAATTTATTGGAATGCCTCAATCTGGGTATTGTTGAATGTGAGGTCTTTTATCCTGGCTGGAGTTAATAACGTAATAACGGTTGTGAGATGGACGACGGAATTGTTCAGGTGGTGCAGGGTATGGTTATCGTCCTTTCATTGGTAACTTGCTAGAGTCTGCTACAGTTTAGTTTACCATGATATTAATTAGTAATGTGTTTGATGTTGGTGTAGTGGAGATGTGTGGTTTGATCTTCGGGCTGTGGGTGTACATAAAGCATTTGTACTGCTTGCGTGTTGTATAATGCATAGTTAAATGGATGGTTAACGTGTTTCTCTCTTAGTTGGCTAACGGAATGTATTGGGTGGTACAAATAATGCACATGGTCTACTTTGTCAGTTGTCCCTGTCATGGTCTTGTTTGTGGCATGTCCAGAGAGACATGATTTAGGTGTATGAGAATGTGCAGGAGGCCCTCGGTGTGGGAACAAACACAGAGCATCTTCTGTTTGTCTGCAGTCCTGATAGTTTTTCTTTGACCAGGTGGAGTCCTGTGTTTGCAGTCTGTGGCTTGTTTAGGGCAGTGCCTGTCAACTTGAAGGAGAATTCTGGGTCAGCTTGTCACAGGGAATGGAGTTTGCCATGGGTGTGATCGGTTGGGGACTGGTCATATTCTTACATTCGCGTTTTTTTCCCCCGTGAAGATTCCTGTCAGGAGGGCATGTCTGGTATGGCTTTAATGGCCGAGGGGAAGGGTTAGGGCATGTACTGTTCAACGGAGTAAATCTCTGATAAGGTTACCATGATTTATGCATTGGTGGTGGTAGTTAGTGACAACAGTAACTTTCAACTGATGCACCTCATCTGAGATAGCCTTTGACCCTACCATTTGGATAGTCTGACACAAGCTTTTATGATGCTGGTATTCCACAAGTAATGGAGATCAGGCAGGGTAGAGTCATTAATATTAAGTGGTCTTTTTTGATCTGATTTGGAGGTTCTGTAGTGAATAGTTGTGACTGTTCTCAGGCTGTGAGATTGCAGAATAGCAGCGGATGGGTGTGTATGCGAGCTTAATGGTTTTGGGCATATCTCACACTTTTGCAGATTTTCACCTAGTATTTTGGTCAGGGTCATAACATTGTGGTTTTCTGGCAGGTTAGTGGGAATTATTATGGGCTGCAGTTTGAAAATCATGAACATTCCAGTTTCATACTTAATGACCTTTAAAATTTATGCTAATGCAAGATCAGTCATGTTGACAGCTTTCTGGGATTGTAGAAGCAATAGTTCAGATGGTATGTTGGGATATGTTCCTTGTCACTTTGGGGTCTGTTCCAGGATTGAGATGATCTGGGGTGTGATTGGTGTATTTTACGTGGTCATTGGAGCAAGTGGGAACACTAATGATTTATATGCAATGTACTTTATCTATATCTGCTAATGAAGTAGGGACATCTTACTTCATGTCAATAACGGGTGTTAATCAGCAATGTGGGTATAAATGCTGGTGGGCATGGGGGGAGGCTGTATGTAGGTGAAAGCACCTTAAGCCTTTAAATGGTGATCTTTAACAATGTTTAACAGCGTATTCAGTTTTGCATGGCTAGGGTGCAGGAGGGTGTAAATGTTTGTGTATTAAGCAGGAATACTTTGGCTAATGTTTGTGTGGGTGAAGTAATTTTAATATATTATGGAGGTATTTTGCATTCTTTCTGTTTCACTGCTCTCATCTGTAGCTGCAGATGGAACTGAGAGCACATGGGAGGTACTGCCAAGGTCACATGGTTCAGCAGGCAATAGGTATTTTGGTTAACTTTAATTTAGGTGGGAATGATTATAGTATGGTATATTTAAAACCTTTTTGTAGTCTGGTAAGGTTATAAAGGTAGGTTAAGAAAGCCTCTCCTTATCACGGATGCTGCCTCAGGCTCCATAAATTTCCGTAAATTTTTCATTGCCCTGACTGAGTCTCATTCCATTACCAGGATGAGGAATACTGCCACTATAATGGTGAACAAAGGGGTAAAGGGGAACCTTACTAATGCATTTCAGAGGATTTACATTTGTCTTTCTCTTTGCAGATGGTGATGCTGAGATAGGTGTCTGAAGGAGCAGTGCTATGGAGGGAGCTCGCAGATGGTGGAAGCAGGTTGTCAGAGTGGATATCCTAGTTGCTAAAGATAAGGGGATCTCAATGGGAATGGATTCTGTTTTGGTCGAAGTCTGGGGTTCCCGCAGTGGGCATGATGAAGTTACAGGTAATTAATTTTATTTAGTGGACATTAAGGCACATCACTGTTGGTGTTGGTTCAAGTAGGTGGGGTGGAGTCACAGCAATCTTAAGATCATAGGAAGTTACTAGGCTACTGGTTCTGGGGTGATGTAACCCATCCACTCATCAAGTTTGCTATGGGAGTGGACAACAGCATGCTATGTTTTAGAGATGGGGCAGTCTCTGGGAAATAACTTGTCTCCTTAGCAGTTGATAATGTCATATATGACATTTAAACTTTTGGGACTCTGGCAGGATTTAGACTTACTCATACTTTGGACAGTGATGAAGGAATATGGTGGTGGGTCCCCTGGTTAATATTTAAGATTAAAATACTTTGGTTATGGCAGTGCATTAACAGTTTCTTTTCTTTTACAGATCAATGAGGGATGAGCGTATCTTCACCATTGTGTCCATAGCTGGAATGATGGGTAGTGCGTTTGTGAAAAGGTGCGGAGAGTCACATCAGTAGGTGACCTGAAGGTGATGCATGCTGTTTGGCTGCAATGGCAAGCAAAGACGGCACAGGCGGATTACTGTTAAGTAAGCAAAGGGTGGTTTGAGGTCTCCTAGCAGATGTTTAGGGTTTAATTCATTATTGGAGGACAGAGGGCAAGCCTTAAAGGGGAAATCCAAGGGATATGGGATTTTAGTGTTTGTCAATTTGGTAGACATCATACTTAAGTGGGGGGAAGTCTGAGGTAATAGGGCTATTTCTGGGGTTGATATGACTGTGGTATGGTTGCTGGTTGTTAGGCTGGGTTAGCAGGACCAGACCCTTGTTGCAGGAATTTAGGATAGCTTTATAATTCAAGTAGATGGCGGGGGTGTTAGCTTGGTCAAGTCATGTTTCAGTCACCTGGGGGTAGGAGACGAGTGGACAGGTGGTTGCGTTATTGGGTTCAGGCTTGTATACAGGGCAGGGCAGTCCAGTTGGTCAAGGAGGATTTAGTGGGAAATTTTGTATTTTCATGGGGGACAGGGTTATGTTAATTTAAAAATTTTGGATGGTGGGGTGACAAATTTGTCCCTTGAGTAGGTAGTGTTAATGTTACATACCAAGTTAAGGTTTTACAGAGTAGCACAAGGATAATTTCACTTGTGGTTTGGGTGAATTTTGAAGGTAGGATTTTAGCAAGCATGGAAGGTAGGTGGCTGTGCTGGGGTAATTTTAGAAACTGGGTGCGTTGTTACAGGTGAGTTAGAAGGTTTAAAGGAAACTTGGTTGCAGGATATGGCAGCTGTAGACCAGGTCTTAATTACTTACTAGTGTTATAGGTAACATAAGGGAAGAGAGCCTTCGAGGGGAAAGGCCAGGGACAAACAGGGGTTAAGGATAATTAGTAGTTGGAGTGTTCTAGCTAGGACAGTTGCTAGGATGTTCTGAGTGGGGTGGCCTGTGTTCTAGTTCGGATTGTCATTTGGTAATGAATGAACTGGGGGTGTTTATGGCTGGTCACATAGAGTATTTCGGGTCTATATTATAACCTCGAAGGTTTAATACTTCAAATGCATAAAGATAGAACTTTATGCATTGAAGTCTTAAACCATCGAACAGTTATAAAAAATAAATAAATAAATAAATAAATTAATTAAACGTGTTTACGCAGAGGGGAAGTCCCCCTTCACCCCACACCCCCCACTACTTAAATATACCAACTCTGAGATCGCACAACATTGAAGTAAACAGAAATTTCCCCTTAAGGAGATTTCTGTTTAAACATTCGATGTTGTGCGCTTTCGGTAATCTCGTGTTGACAATATCGTGTTCGATATTGTCATACTTTGAGATTTTGATATAGACACGAGTATTTCATTGCTGAGCATAGGCGAGTTTTCAGGAACTAGGTCAAGGGGTGCTGGTTGTCTGTCATCTAGGGTTAGGGCATTAAAGTTCTGGAGTTAGACTATTCTCTACAGTAATCAGGTTACTGCACATCCAGAACTGGGTAGTTTGGTGGAATAAGGTAATATGCTACAGTTGACAGGGTTGTGGCTATAGGTTGTCATTCCATTCAGGTTGAGCTATGATTAGTGGCTGGAAGGAAGTTGTCTAAAAGGGAATGTATTCTCTTGAAGTGGATGTTCCAGTGGTACAGTGGAGTCACGGGTAATCTTACTTTATTTAGTTTCAATGGGGGGTGTTTCAGGGATGGTATGCAGAATTCTAAGGTCTTTACAGATGATGGGTACACCGAATGATGTTTGGCTTAACCCTTCCCCTTATGGGAGGTAGTTGGTTGAACAATTTTGGGTAGAAGGAAGGGGGAACAGCCTGATCAGGCTGGTTGGTGGAGAAAAGGGACAGGCTTGCCCTCTTCTGTTCCTTCTCTGGTGTATGGATGTTCATTTCAAGGAGCTGGGGAAAGGAAAATGAGCAGCTGGAGGAAGCTTGCTGAATAGATAAGTAAGCTGAGGTAAGGATGCTGCTTATTTGGTGGAAGGTAGATCAATGAATGGTGTATGAAGTGAGATGGGATGCTGCTTCATAAATAAAGTAAGTGAGCAGAGGTATGGACCCTGCTTACTGGACAGGGTGAGTAGGTACACTGCCCTGATTAGCATTACAAGGATGGCACTTCATAAGTAAAGTAAGCAAGCAGAGGTATGGACGCTGCTTACTGGGGCAGGGTGAGTAGGTACACCGCCCTGATTAACATTACAAGGATGTTTATGCTGTGTTTAGAATCTTCTTTATTATTCAGTTGTAACGAATAAAGTTGGTGAACAAAGCTATGTTATGGAAGTTTTAATAAAGGTCATTAAATGTCATTCGGTGTGATGTGTTTATTGAAGGGGACCGGGACAAATATATATTTATTCCCTGAATCTTTTCATCAGTAAGATTGGATGTAAGTCTATAATCCATTCTGAAATGTATAATATTAGTTATTACTCAGTGGTAACGTTTAGCGTACCTTAATTACGGCTTATTCTGTTAGATATTGCCTGCTTTTAATTACTCATATGCTTGCTTACATGCATTGTTTGAATTATCCTTATTCGATGCATGTCAGTAAACTATACTTATCATGAATGATTCTATAATTTTTTTCTGTTTATAGACATCTCTGTCATTTGTCTCTGGTTGTTACTTGAAATGGTCAACCAACTCACTCACTCAGTTATCAGATATAAATAACATAACATAAACACACACCATGTCATAAACCTAATGGAATTTGAATACAAATTAAAGGTGAAGAACAAACTCAAATACAGCATATGCCACAGAAAAAAACATTTGTTATGTAAATAAGTTTGCTTTAAAATTTAAACCATGCATTTACTGCTGCGTTATTGAAGTAGAATAGATCTATGCTAGAAGTCCAATATATCAATCTACTGTTTTACAAATCCTCAATTTCAGACAAGTCAGTGTTTGTACCCCCTCTCATAATTAGCTTACTTATTTCTGTAAGGTGATTTTGTAGAATGAGTAGGCAAATAACCACTTATGAAATGATGAGCAGGAGCCATGTGCTTTAACTCCCATACTGCTGTTAGCAAGGTTTATGTTTCTGGACAAGATTTATGGGGTTTGAATCTCACCACTGGTAAGCATCAGTATGCAAAAAGCAAAGAGCAATTTGAATTACAGGGGGATGATAATTGTGAACTGCTGCCTTAAGTAATAACCAATATGTCTACCATCCAAATACGCTTTATAAAGGGTCTATATTATAACAGCAAATGCTTAAAGTAGTGAAAACTGTATAATCAACCCTAAAATGTCGAAACAGCAAAATGCGAAACACATGGAACAGCAATTTTTTTCCCAGGGAAAAAAAAAATCACTGCTTCATTTAAAAAAAAAACAAACAAAAAAAAAAACCCAAACACAAAATAAAGTGGGAGGCTTCAACCCCCCCCCCCCTTCTTAACTATACCAAATCCGAGAATACACCATAGTGGAAGGAATGGCAAAGTCCTGAAAATGGCCCAGTGATTTTTTTTCCCTGGGAAAAAAATCTGTGTTCCGTGCATTCTAAATTTCGCTATTTCGAATAAACAGGTTTGATTAAACAGCATTCGCTATTTTAAGTGTTTGCTGATTTAATAGGTAACCTTTATAATATACACCTATAGATCATAGTTACAGTTATTACCTCACCAGGATTTCATCTATCTCAGTTTGATCCCAGTGATTTTCAGTTTAATCCTACAGAAATATTTTGCAGATGTGCATGCTCATACCACATGTATTAGAAGAAGATGGTGGTTAAATGGTAGCTCTCAATAACTAATGCTATCTCTAGTTAGATTATTAGATATTACCAGCAACAGGTCAAGACTATCAAAATTAGAGCATGTCTTAATGCCTAGCCTTAAAATAAGTCAGCCTTTAAATATTTAAGTAGTAGCATTTAGCTCTGAGGAGATACCCTTCAAAGAAATAGGCACAACACAGTTGGATATATCAGTAAAATGTAACAATCCTTATCCTAGTAAAAGATCAACCACAAACATTCAAATCAATAAAAAAAAATGAAAGCATTACTTTTTTCAAATAAATATACAAATAATACATAATAAGCATAATAAATCAAGATTAAAACATTCACTCAGAGACATAGGACCTGATTGTAAAAGATTTGATCTCAGTATAAGTGACCACTTAAATTGAGAGCAGATCTTTTAGAATCTTCCCTCCAATGTAAGCCTGTTAATAGATTAAGTAAGTCACTAATGCTGAGAACAAGTCTTTCGGAATTAAGGCAGACTTAAACTGAGAGCAACTCTTGGAATCTGGCCTATAATGTTAGACAACTAAAAGTCTAACATTCAAACTAGAAAATGATTGCTTCTGGTCAAAATACAATCACTGACATTTAAGTTCATAGAGTTTTCAGAGCTTTCACAGGAAGAAATATAGTTCAAGGTCTGCCTCCAAGGATATGATTCAGAATGCAGATTACAGTAATTGAATTGACTGAACTGAATAAATTGTCCGCTTCTGTTCATACGTGTCAAAATCAAGATTTCCTGTTTACCGATTCATAGTTTAATACTAAGTAAGACATCACTAAGACCACTGCCACTCTTAGGGAAATAAGTTTCTTAAATTTCTGTTAAATTCAAGAGTGATTATAATTTTTCGTTTCATTTATGTGATTATACGTTTTCTCTATAAAGGTTATGTAGGATAACCTAAGGAGACTTTATGACAGCCCATCAAATTATCAAGATTAACTTTGAAAGTGGTCAGAGTACTGATATGGAAGGGGTTACATTAATACAAGGCTGAGATCACAACAGGGATAAAATACAACATTTTAGTAAGTACAAATGCTATACATATGATAGAGATATGAAATAAATATATTTTGTCACTACATTTAATATTAACACTCAGGACATTTATGATATAGTTAGATATTATTGGGATTTTCTAACTAAATATCAAAGATTAAAACATATTTTTCCTAGTAAGCCATCCTTATCTTTGAGAAGAGAGAGAAGTACTATGGGTTTAGAAGTTCACAGCCACTTTAGATGTCCTAAACCAAAGTTGTTTATAAGGGTCAATATGAGAGGTATTCAGCGCTGTGGTGGCTGTTCTGTGTGTCAGCATGTTTTGCCTTTCTTTGACAATATTAATGGACTAAAACTTAGGCTTAGGTTTAGTGGTAGCTGCACTACAAAAGGTGTGGTGTATGCACTAAGGTGTTCCTGCAACTTGTTCTACATTGGTGAAACCAAGAGAATGTTTAGAACAAGGTTGCAGGAACACCATAGGGATATTAAAAAACAAAAAGTGGAAAGTCCTGTGGCACAACATTATTTGTTGTGCCACAATGGTGATAACAAATGTCTAAGAGCTATAATATTAGTGATAGTTGTTGGTAGTGATGATGGGGAAGTTAAGCGTAAATGTCTGTATAAAGAAACTGTGTGTATATTAAAATTTGAAACACTGTCACCTAAAGGGTTAAGCAATGAATGTAATTGGAGGGTTTTTCTTTAATGAATGTTTTCTTCTTAATCAGTGTTTTTTTTTAATGAGTTTTCTTAATTGAATAATTACAGCTGTTATATAATGTTGATTTGCTATACTGAATTTTATCACTTGAAGGCTGATAGCCGAGGCGCTAAGATCGAATACATTTTTTATACTGTGGTCTTTTACTCTTTTTGGTGGTATTTTTCCTTCTGTGCTGCTTTTTTGTTGTTTCTATGGAGTACTGATATGTTTTGCATGTAGAGGAAACATGTTCCATAAACATGGAATGTGTTATTCTAATTTAATGTATTTAATTTTAAATCTATTTTATTTTGTTATCTGACTTAGAACACTAAGATCTTTTCTTAAGCAGCAGAACTTGTTATGGAATGGAGCTGAGATAATTAGCATGCATTATACAGTAGATACTAGCAGCTCAGTCAGAAACATTGTATTCATTAATAAAATAGCTATTTGTAATAGCAACAAAGTAAAAGAGGTGACAACAGAAGTAGCCAGATATTTTAGATGGGCAAACATGGAGAAAAGCTAAGATAGGGAATGGAGAAAAGGGCAGAAAATGATGCAGAATACAAATTAAAGAATTACATGTGAAATGGGTAGTGGTGAGAATATGTGATAGGATTAGTTAAGAAGGGTGTTGTGATGACTGAAGAAAGGTGGTAGAACCTGAAGGTAAACAAAAGTTGAGGAAGGTGGAGAAATAAAGAAGTGTGGCAATTTGAGTACTTATGATTAGTATAACGAGACTAAGGCATCATGAGTGAAGGTCTAAAGTTATTATATTATGTCTATATTGAGAAAGCTTTCACCCTGTGATTCTTTAAACATGCAGCTCTTTACTTTAGAACAAAATTTTATGAATATTTGGATGGCCTTTACATACTATGGCAGAGACTACTATGTTATAGGTGCTAGAAAAGAGAAAGCGGGCTTGTTGGAATGGAATTTATTTTGTGGTGTCTACATGTTGTGGGAAGATGGAGGGAGGAAGATTGGGTTGTAAGGCATGAACCTTGCAGTCTTTAAGTAAAGAAGGGGAATGACTTTAAGTGGGTATTGTTATAGACTCGAAATGCAACTAACAGCATAGTTCCTCTTTTGACTGGGAGCCATTTAGCTTTTAAGGCATTGGTGCAGTGGTGTCCTGTAAGTGCTTTGTAAAGTTTCTTTTGGGAGGCTGAAGTTATAAGTGGAAGAGTATATTCTAATTGTAGAAAATGACCTCTACACCAGTTGCTATTCTCATTTCTATGGAAAGAAAGTGGGAAATATGCTTAGCCCAGAAGAAGAAGAGTTTGTTTACTTTTGATGTTGAGATTTACATCTGGTATTGGAGATTGAGATTGTGTTCTACCCAGATGCAAAGATCTGTGAAACTTTTAACAGTTTTGATAAGAATGAGCATTTTCATAACCATGATTTTGTACCAAATAGATTATATCTATCTATCTATCTATCTATCTATCTATCTATAGATAGATATAGATATTGTGTGTTGAGAATTAGAGTATATTCATAGAGCAAATATGAGACCATTTCCAGGTCTTTTTATGGGTATTTATGATTGCTGAGAAAGAGCTCAATCTGTCAATTAGGACGTCATCTGCATATATAATTATGCTGAAATTCAGTAGATCTGATTGGAGCTTATTAACAAATATGAATAATAGTATTGGGAAGATTTCTGAACCATGGGGAACTCCTTTTATAAGTGATGTTGATCAGGATAAATAAAAACTGATTAGTACTTTCAAATATCTGTAGCAAAGAAATGTTCTGAAATATGATTGTATGTACTGATGGCAGACATCTTTATGGTTTATTTAAAAAAAATAATGATTATCTGTAGGATTGGAGGGCTCTGTGCAGAAGTGGCTAATAAGTAACCAAAAATGCCCCTGGTCCCACAAATCTGTTGCAGCAGCTCCCTTAACATATTTTAAGGATAAGAGCTCTATTGGCAGACAGCGTCTCTAAAGAAAAAATGAGCATCCATAATCCTAAAAACCACCAGAGCAGCTCAATTATCATACTTTAAGGTAATATCCATCATCTAGGGACTGCATTCCCCTGATAATGATCTAAGGATGAGTGTGCACTCCTGATTCTATCTGCTGTATGGCCTGAGTGGCTCTCATGTGGAGATAGAGAATAGTAGTCCAACCTCAAACATTTGAGGATGATTTAGTCACTTCATCAGCATTGTGACGCCTTGTAAGTGAAGACTGAATTGTTTTGTGCTCCACTAATTATAATAGGTGGGATTTAACATAGCTAACTAATTGCAGATACCCTCCCATACTTGTTGCTCATTATCTGGGCTTGTACAAATTTCTTTGCTCCCAATAATGTAGATGATGTGATCTTCTATCATCCACTCATTCTACAATTCCCCAGCCACTGTCTGAGCTAACATATTTATTAATGTTTTCCCAATCTTACTGATTACATCCAAACTCCACCCCTGAGAGTCAACAACTTAGCATCACAATCTACATCTATACACTACTCTTCTCTAAAACTACATCATTTTAAATTTAGAAATAATCAATATCCCCTGTTGCTATACCGATGAGCATGCCACCAGCAACACAATTACACCTACTTACCAGTTCTCAGCATTTGCACCCAATGTTTCACCAATAGTACCTTCCTTTCTCACGGCCATCACACGTATGCCCTCAGTTATGACTCTCCCTCTATGTAATCCTAGATCTCCTTCTTAAAACATAACACTCAATACTTCTCAACCAACAAAATGGAATGCTCTCGACTGTGCACTAATCATTGTAAAATATATACAAAACAAGATGGATCAGCTTAGTGCCTTTCTTGCCTCCCACTTCACTGACATCCTTGTCATAATAGAACTGTGGCTCTAAAATGACCAACACAATATTCACCACTTTTCTAAGGTTGCATCTAAAAGTTTTATGCCCACCCTGGATTGAGATCTGATATAGGGAATATAATCCTGTATAAGAAGAGCTAGTGGAGACATTATTTTCTTCTATAAAAATACATTCAACATTTCTGTAATGATCCATGTCAACCCCATTACTGCACATGAACCCAACTGTATACTCTTTAAACTGCCTGTCAAGTCCTCCCACTATTTATACATTGTAGTTGTTTACCTTCCTAACCCACCTCTGTAACAAATTAATGAATCTGCTACCTGATATTCTGCTTCTATTGCTCCAAAAAGCACATAATTATCTTCAGTGACTACAACTTAAACTTTCTCAGTCCTGCCAACCAAGACATTTCTAAAATCCTTGGTGATATTAAATGTATACAATTCATTATTGACCAAACCAGAGATATGTTTTCTACAAATCCCCACTGACTTCTATATAACCTATCAATCTTCCACCCAGCTAATGTCCCTTTATCATCACCACTGATCTTCCAATCTTCAGTGATCACCATGCCAGAACTTTCAGTATTCAAAACTTAATAATCAACAAGTTGATCTCTTTCAGTCCAGCTTCTCCCTTCCAACTATTCAGACTACAAACCCAACTCTCAACTACAGCCCATTCTCCCATACTCACTCTCACTGACCTTAACACTGCTGCCCTCCACTGACCCAACTTGTACTGTCTCTTCATGGCAGCCAGTTCCCAATACCACTTGACTCTTTGAGTACAGTAAAATCGAGTTGCTCACAAAAGGGCTAAAACATTTATGTATCTTCCAAATGAAGCCTTGTTATGGTGGAAAAACAGACCTCTCCACAGCTAACAGACTTCATTATGCCTGTTTAGGGATGTTACAAGTAGGCAATCCACAGCTACTAAATAAAACTTCTAATATCAAGACAAACCTTTTTTCTACATTCATCAAAATAATTTTGAGAAGAAATTATTGACTTATATTGGGAGAACTCCCACCAAAGAATTGTACTCTCAAGGGGTCTTTATATATCTGTAGGTCAACATTCACCTTCTAATGTTCTAGAGGAATTCTCCATATTTCCAACTAATTACCACATTTCTCCAGCTCACAAATACCTACCAGTCCCACAGATTACCTTCTTACCTTTTATTTCACTAAAACCACTGCTATAAAATTATGTCTCAACTAAAAGAAATTCCTCTCAACAATCATTCAAGGGCCTGATAAATTATGCCCTTTGTTTATATACCACTGCATAGAATATATTGTCTTCCTATTATATACATCTATAACCTTGATCTTATAACCAACACCATGCCTACAATTTAGAAATCAGCCTTTGACAGTCCAATTCTTAAAGCTCCTGAACTTTGCAGCATCAGTCACTTCCAGCTCACATTTATACTTCCTACCCTTGGTAAAATTACTGAAAAAAGTACTTTGTAGCCAACTTCCCACTTAACTGCAAAAAACAAACTACTTTCTAACAAATAACATGGCGTTTGGATATATTAGAAGACCAAATATTTAGGCGATTGAACACCTAAACATTGAACTTCTAATATCGAAAGCAAAAAACGGTGAACGGCCGATTTAATGCAGGGAAAGATTTCCCTTGGCCATTCACTGGAGTTTGCTATTTCCCTACTGTTGAGTGATCTCAGAGTTGGTATATTTAGTTGGGGGGGAGTGGGGGTGAAGCCACCCACTTAATTTAGATGTAAAGTAATGTTTTTTGTGTTGTGGCTGAGGGACATGTTTCCCTGGGATGTTTGACATTGTGCGGTTTGACATTAGAAGATTGATGTTTAGGTGTTCAATCATCTAAACAGTCGATCTTCTAATATAGACCCGTGCCATATCAGACTCTGGACCCTAACAGATGACACAAGAATTTATGTCATAAGATCATGTTCCATTAGATCAAATTTTAAAAGCTCAGGAACACAATGCTTAAAGCTCAGAAGATCACACTCCACAATACCAAGATTCATATGGTCAAAACCCAAAAGACTGAGATATACAAGATCAGGTAATAGAATATTGCAAGATATCCATACAATTCGATGTAATGCTGCTGTGCCTCAGTGCATAACAATGCTAACATTCCTCTCATTCCCCACTGGTGTAGATAGTAGACAGTACTACTAATGATGCAGAAAACACTTTCCCACAATAATTATTGGTATGTAATGTATAACATAGATACTCTGAGCAGTGACTTCAACATTAAGTAATAACATTTACGCAATTTAATTATGATGTATACATTCACATCACCAATAAATATTGTTTTTACAGATTTGTGTTTATAAATATCAAACCTCTAGTAGTATGCAAACAGATCAGCAGGCATACAGTGAACTTTGAAGTAGCATATGGCATTATACTATCTGTATATGTTATGAACAATATGATAGTTTTATCCCACCAAAATCCTCCTCATAACATACTTTGAATAGGAAAACATAGCAATCCACAGGCTCAGGCACATCATGTACATTACGCCGTATGTCCACATCATGGCAGAGAATCATTGCCAAAGCTGTTAAAAGGGTCTATATTAGATGAATGGAAGTTCATCTTAGTGAGCGCTCACATGAGCGAATATCCAGGTACTCGAAACTGCAATTGTTGAGGGCTGTATCCCCCACCCCGCCCCTAAATATATATTCCAACTCTGAGATCGCACTACAGTGAGGAAAGGGCAAATATTCCCATCCTCACTGTACGGCTATCTCACAATTGCGGTTTCGAGTTTCACAATATTCGCTCATGTGAGTGTTTGCTAAGATGAACTTTCATTCACCTAATATAGACCCGTTAAAATATATTGGACTTCTTATCAAATAAACACTTGAGGAGAAGAAATGGTTGGTAGCAGCAGTCTAAATTTAAGGCACAGTTTTCAAACGATACAAATTTCTTTTGGAAGGCGAACTGGGGAGAACTATAATGAGACATAAATGATACACAGTGATCAGATCACACCTTACAGAATGTAAGTCATGTGCCCAAGGAAACACCAGATTTTCAAGTGCAGATGGAAGTATTTATACCAAGACAAGGGGTCATTTTGCAATGAATATACTATTGAAGGAGGGCTAGTGCTACAGCCGCCGGTAGTCCCATGAGCCTCCTATCAGGCACTACTGCTCCTAGCCAATGGCATAAATTTTTCCAACCATATGAGCACAGAGTACATGGTAAGGAAGGAAATACATTTTTTATTGGCCAGTTGTGCCAAAAAGCTGGCAAGACAAAAGGAAAACCTAAGGCCACTTTAATGCCATTGACTATGGTATCCATCGAATTTGTCTGTCTTCTTAATACCAGAAGTCCTGCAAGTAAGAGGTATATCCTTGTGGTGGAACATTATACTACTACTAGGAACACTAATGTACTAGATTTATATTCCATTGAAATAGAAAAGGCGATAAAAGCTCTTTTAGACATTTTCAGCAGGACTAGATTTTCATAGGTTCACAGATGAATAAAAGGCTTACTGCCCATGTGAGTAATTTTAAGGCTAGCTGATATCCCATTAGTTAAAATCACCCAAACATAATATTAAGGTCTATATTAACATACTATTCATAGGAGCGTGATTAGTTCTGGATGTTATAGTGATTATTTCTAGGGAATAGCATTGATTATTATATGGAATCATATTGTAGGAAGAACATTTACATATTGCCTCTGTCCATAAATATTATGGGGGGGGGGGCAGTCCTGAGATAAATTTACCCATTAATTACACTTGAATATGTGCAGGGTGAACTTTGTTTTTACATGGATGGGGTCTTCACAGAGGAGTGGTAGCCCCTGAAAATGTACTTATCTCTCCAAACTGATATGTTTAAGTTATAAAAGTGAATTAGGTCTCTGGAATTAGTATTCTTGATACAGAATTAATTGTGGATGTGCAGTAGTTTCATCAGTATATGAGCAAAGGATGCATTATAAGCAAGACATAGGTCTCGTCTCAGCAGTCTGTAAGATGCAGTGACAGTACTTTCAGGCAGTCCATGTAGTACTTTTTTTAGACCATGTATTCTTCCTATGAGAAATCTCTGTGGGTGAGTTTTCTGCAGGAAATGGACTGAAATGCTAACTTTATTTCAGACTTGCTAACCTCTTTTTCAATGTTCAGTGGGATAAAACATTCAAAAACAACTCCCATGATTCACAAATAAAAGGTTTGTTTGTAAAGGTTTAGCTCTGCATTATGACCATGCTGACAGTATTTACAAATCAATTTAAGTAGGAAGGGAACAAGTACTTGCCCCGCCTTTTCTTTGCATACAGAGACATACCTCAAGAGTCTACAGCTTTTTTACCATTTGAACTAATTTATGGTTATGGGGTAAGAGACTCCTAGACTCAATGCATGATGTCTGAGTGCGAATATTATTCCCACAAGAACTCTGTTGTACTGATTTTCAGGATTAAGCTTGAGGAGTTCATAGGTTTGGAATAACTGTAACTAGCAGATTTACAACTGCAACAAGATATCAGGTATGGTGCCGCAATAAAAGCCTGATAATATACTATTGGACAAGAGGTAATTGGGCTTATTCCTCTATTGTAAATAACATATACACAGCATCTGAAACTCCTTTCACAGGAGTAAGAAAGGAAAGTAATGTTAATTATATTGTGGAGTTACTAGACAGGTGGCAGAAACACAAACTCTACTAGAATAACACAATAAATCCCTACCATGACATGACAGAGAGACTTTTGCATTCAGTATTTGTAGAAAACATAGCGAGACTACAAGAGTTTCGAGAGATGTTCACTGCTAAGTCAGAGTGCACAAAACTGGTGGAACAACATGTGGACACAGGAATCAATGTCCAGTCAGTCCCCTTATTAAGTTCCTGAGCAGGTCACATACAAGGTGTGAGAAAATTGCTGTTAGATCAGGGTGTAATTTAGAAATGCAGTTCAGGAACAGTCTGTGGGCTTTAACAGTGCTTGTGATATGAAAAAGGACCATCAGGTTTTGTGCCGAATATATAAAATAGTCACACAGTGTCATATGCTTACTCCATGCACAGAACAGATGAATGTTTAAAACATATGGGAGGAACTAAGCATCTTATTGCAATTCACCTCACTAAGGGTTACTCCTGAAGATTATTATGTTGCAAGTCAGATGTTTGGCTTAGAAGTGAGTGAATGGTTTGTGGGAGCCTTCTCCCTGTATAACTGTCTATACTGACTGGAAGTTTAAACACATGACCTGTTGGCTAACCTGGTCCTACCTAGGGCTAGATTCATATACACTCATACTAGTTATTCATTACTGGATTTGAACACCTGCTGACCTAAGTCTTTGATCTAGAGAACTATATATCCGCTGCTCATGCCACAGGATAATTGTTACTACAAATGTGAGATAGAACACCCTTGAAGGGAGAACATAATCACTGTGTTTTAAAGAAGGTATTTGGCTTAAAAGCAATGGGGACATCATTTGCACTGAGTAGAAGTGGACACACCACATCAGTTGTATAAGACAGTCCTACCTGTCACTATAGATGCATCCACACACTCATATGAGTTCATCCTTGCTGGATGTGAACATCTGCTTGTCTAAGTCTTCAACCTAGAGAACTGTACATTAGCTTTGCTCATTACAAGAGAAGTCTTACTAGAAATGTGAGACAGAATACATTGAAAGAGATATCATCATTATGTTGCATTGTGTTGCAAATTGATGGTGGGCCCTCTCCATATGTAAATTTGTTTCTCCTAATTGGAAGTGTATACATCAGGGCTGTTAAAGGAGCCACTCTTACTTGTTACTATAGACACGCACAATCATTCTAGTTTGCCCTTTCTGCATTTAAACACCTGGCCACCTAAGACCATAATCTGGAAAATAGTATATTAAATGCCAACACCACAGTAGAAATCTTACTCCAAAGGTCATTTAGCAACATAGTTGTACTTTACTTGACATATGTTTGGTTGAACTGGCAGTTCTCTAGATCATGAGCTTAGGTAGCAGGTGTTCAAAGCCAGTAATGAATAACTAGTATAAGTGTATGTGTCTCTAGCATTAGGTAGGACGGGCTTTTACAGTACATCTGTTATTTACATTTCCACTCAGTAGAGATATTTATTTAGGGAGAAGGCTCCCATAACCCTTCCACACATTTAAACTCACTAATTACTGTAGCATTAACCACTATATCACATCATTCAGAGAAATTATCATGTCAATAATTATATCTGTATGTGTCCCATTAAGGTGATAATTCCAGATGTCAAACAATGGATTGACATCCTTGCATCATTGAATGATCATTATAAGATCATTGTATGAAATTATTACCTTATTTTGGGATCATTAACAAGACTTTGTGATGTGTGTACAATGTACAAGATAACTGCAAGCCATACATACAAGGCATGAAATACTACACTCATTAGTACAACTCTGTAAGTAGTATATGTCTAATGGTACCACTTCACTGGACCACATTTGGAAGGGTAATATGTTTCAGCATCAAAATAATTTGCATTTTGTAGTAACTGGACAACATCACAGAGAACACCTCATAGCTTGACTACAATAAGCCAGTAAGCTATACACAATTAATGCAAGACAGTGACATAACTTTCTTTCTATTAAAACACTTACTTAAGCAAATTGCTGTCAAACTCATTTGTGCAACTCATGGCAAAGTATTAGCAGATACATAACTATTTTTTTTTTTTTCAAAACAATACATAACTATTTTTGATTGTTTTTCAAACTTAGAATGGGACGTAACGTGGTTTATGGTGCTCCATACTTAGTGTCACGCAAATATATAAATAAACAGTGCAGGCATATACACATTTCATTTCAGACTATATATATATATATATATATATATATATAGAGTCTATATCACCTAGTCAAAGTCTTATAACTTCGAACATGTAATGTTTGAACCATTATGTTCGAGGTTACAAAACGTCGACTATGAATAAAAAAAAAACAATGGAAAACAAAATAAACTGTTTTAAGCAGGAGGGGCAAGCCCCTCCTGTATTCCCATAAGGGGGGCTGTGCCCCCCACCCCATCTACTTAAATATATCAACTCTGAGATCGCACCCCATTGAACAAAATGGAAACCTTTGATTTCCATTCAAATGCTCAAACATTTACAAATTCAAACTTATGGTCTCGACCCACTTAAATATATATATATATATATATATATATATATATATATATATATATATATATATATATATATATATATATATACTGTGTTAATGTCTTGTATGTTATCTTTACAACATGTGTCATGATCATTGCAGCAAAGTGTTTATAATATGGGGCATGCAGTGGTATAGCTCTCCACTGTCCAGTTTTTTGCAGAATGCCTAGATTTTTAACTTATAATTTGGTAGTGTTCGTCATTGTGGTTTTATAGCAAATCTTTGAGGACTGAAGTCAGTATATAATAACATGAACTTATGTGTCAGATATCATATCCATCAGAAAATGTATGCTGATGATAAATCTATTGTTCAAGCAAATTTGTAAGCATACAGGAGCAATAATTTTATCCTGTTCCTAATTTTGAGTCAGTGTTCTCCCATTACTTCTTTGTCCAGATTTCTTGCACTTAGAGGTAGAAAGGAATGAGCAAGGGTGGAACTATGGCAGACTAAATAAAGGAACAAGTGAGATATCAGTGGTAGACTGACATATGTATCCAGTACTTCACAAGGGTAAGTGCTATGAGAAAGAAAACCTTAGCTAATGTTTTACATACTGCCAGTTTTGAACAGGTGCAAATCTGCATCAACATTCCCAGAGCTTAGCATTATCTGAGCACACCACAAAGGAAGTCATATTCAGGTAGTAAAACTGACATATTTTAAGGGACAAGGAGAAAAGTATGAAGCAAAGGTGTGTGTAAGACTTTACAACAGTAATGAGAATTGAAGCATCCCATATGGCGTACATTATACCCTGGGGTTTGTCATACATTTAGAAATAACTGTCTACTCAGAGTGCTATCTGTGTGGATTTCTGCCATGCCCCAAGTCTAAGCACAGTAGTGTGAGAAGCACCATATTATTGTGACTCTAGATAAAATATTCAGCCTTTGCCATAGGATGAAAAGTATGATATACTATCAATTGACATTGGTGTATGGCACTTGACATCATACAAATGCATAGGACAGAAATAATACATTTTTATGGACAATGTCTGGCCATGTGTGTGGTGTGTGAATCTACTTTTTGACAAGTTAAAGGTGTGAAAGGAGATGATAGGAAAGTGGTGAAAATGAGGAGCAAGCCTAGGGTAGTACATTGAGAGAAGAATACAGGAATGCATGGTGGTGGTGGGAGAGCATGAACTAACAGTATATTTGTACAAATCATTTGATGAATTTAGATAGTCAGCACATTGCTGGTGTGTGATGAAAACTTAATAATGTTGTGTAGCAAATCTGACCAGATCAAGTGTGTTGTAGACACACACACACATATGGGAATTGGAGAACTATGTATGGGGTGCATTTTTAATTTTATTTCCTTCTTTTTTTGTTATTGTGGGAGAGGTGCCCTTTTCATTTTCTTTCCTTTTTGAGAGAGAGAGCAATGCCTAGGACAGTATTTAGGAATAATATGGCCAGGTATTTAGGCTATGTTATGTAACAAGTGCAGATATACAGGACATAAAAGAGACAATGATGATGAAGGACATAAAATGTTGGGGGACACCATGATTGGGGATAGGTATTGGACTTCAGAGATGCACCCTCAACCAGCATGAGTACAGTAAGAATCTAGTCCTCACCATCTGGTCTGTCACCTCTCTCTCCTGTCCCAGACACCTTGGGTAATGCTGGGTAATGCAGGCATTGAGCCCCTTCTCCATTATATCATCCACCAGCCTTTCAATTCTTGACAAGTGACACAGTCACCACTCCACTAGCCCTGCTGCTGATAAGTACCAGAGCACCAGCTCCCATGGCATAGATACCTAATACAAATGGTGCAAGTAGCCCAGGAGTTCTGGAGAAAATGCTGCCATGATGTGACCCAAAATGCTAGGTGCTTGTCTGCCTCTGGTGGTGTCACTGCAGTCATCTATGGAGGGATGGCAGTAGAAGCACCTATGGCTGGTCTAGCCCTCCATGCTGGTGGTCATGTTGTGGTAGGAATTACAGTCCAAATGTCATTAAAGAAAAAGAGAGCTGCAAGAGTGATGGGAGAGACAGTATAGAGAACATCATAAATTACATATAATTGTGATAAATCCCAATCCATGCATATTCCTACATAACTATTTAGATCTTTCATATGTGCATATGAATGTGAAACCAAATGTGTGTTAAAATACACATTAGTATCATCAGTATTATAGACATGCAAATAGAGTGACTATTGCATATATGCATTATGCTTTATAGCTCATAAACTGTCTTTCTGAAATGAGTAATATGTTAGTCTAAGTTAAATATTGCAAGATGATAAACTTTTAAATGATACTAATTACTTCTGTCTGGAATTGACCCCACAAACATATATATTGACTGAAACACTGGATAATGCAATGCTGCAAGAGTTATTCAAGAAACTATGTAAAGTTTGCATATATAGAGTATGCATACTCATTTGTGACTGTGTCAAGCAATTATAGGCTGATGTCCATAGAAATTATAAAAATTATATTCCAAAATCATCAATATTATAAATGGCTATCAGTCATACTTGAGCCATACTTAACCCATACCTCTGAGGCATTGTATCTCCTGATGTGCCTCTCTATTTCATTCTACCTCTGCAGAAGCTGTACAGAACAGCAAAAAATAAAAACTTTTTTTTTGTATTGGCAAGTCATAGTATTGTATTTCCTGGTAATTTCCCCATTTACTTACCCAACTCAGATGGGTCATAGGTCTTAAAATATTCCTCCCATTGGCTAAGGAGGCCCTGCTTGTACCTTTTCATCTCACTGTAATGGTGATGTCATTGTTCATTAGTGCATGGAATGCCAGTTGCACTGGTGCCAGCCTTGGCTAATCTTCAAAGCCTCAGCCTTGTGCTACGACATAGTATATTTCTCTGGCAGAAGCCTACAGTTATAGCACCTTATATGGAGAGCAACAAAGATCCCAGACTCATCCTGACAGCAGTTTTGGGCTCTACAGGGGAGCACCATCCTCAACATCCTCTGTCATGTCTTCTCAAGGATATCTGGAATTATGGCAGGGAATTGACATCCAATTCAGACCTCACTTGTACCAGCCTGTATGCAGTGATGGACAACCTTGCATATTACATTTTTATAATAGAAAGCAGGCAAACAACCTGGCAGAGATTTTGGGTATGTTTGCTTCAATGTACGCTGCAGGTGTGAAACATAGCAGTGAGACTTGACCATGTGTGATGCTCAGTGTACTTAAACATATTCCATTATGAATTAATTGAATGCTTTTGCTGAGAATATCTGATTTACATTTAAAATAATATATTAGCATCTCCAGCCATGCTCTCTTGTATGGTGGATGTTAACCATACAGATAATCATGTGGACAGACAGATATGCCATGACATTTTCAATTATGTTGGCAATAATTGTGTTGTTAATAAATACATTTATATAAATTGGAATATAATGGGTTGGTGGGACATGCATTTTACAAACTGTGACTGATAACACCTGGGAATTGAGCCCATGAGAAAAAAGAATACTGAATTGTTACATTCTATTTAACTGTCAATGCCACAAAATAATGAATATTTTAAAGTTTTAAGTTGAGGTGTCACAATATGAACATGACTGGAGATCTTATTCTGACAAGCCTTTATGTGATGGGCTTATGTTATTGTACTTATATTTTGTGGTAATTATTTATTACTGTAAAATAATTCCTTTGCATTGATTTGAGTGATGTGTAACACATGTTGAGGAAATGGCCATGCATACTTTACATTAGATACTGCCCTGCACATTTAACGGTAATTGTAATGACTCATACTTTATCACAATAAATATTGGTATAATTATGCATCTGCATGTGTATTTCATATTAACTATGATCAGTGTTATGCTTAACACACTTCACACAGAGTATAATTTATTTCTCCTTCATTGCACAGATTTGTGCTGTAAGTTTCAGTTGGCAACTTGACAGTTGTACTTCATGTTCAATTTCTAATAAAGAAGTCGGTGACAGTGCTATATTCTTACATCCACAATCAAGAAACATGTAATCTGGATTCGAACACTGCATTACATCTTCTGCTACTCAGAACTAATTGTATTAACACATTGAAATACAGAGTAAGTAACACAGCAGATGCACTGTCTGCACTAAGTATTGTTGAGAGTGCTGAATGAAGTGCACCTGAACCAGTCTCATTTGTATTACTGGTGGCTAAGTCTTTATACATGTCAAAAAAGTGAGCTTTTACCATACAAAGTTAACTGTCTTTTATTGCTAGTGACTGCGGACAGCCAACATTGCAGAAAGCCGGCCATCACATAAAGACAGAAACTGACAAAAAAAATAAGAAGTGGAATTAGAAAAACATACAGTAGTCTGCTGATTTATTCAAGTGGTGGCATTCTAAAATATGTAGATGTGATCCCAGCACCTATAGAAAAACCCTGAAGCATTCACTATTTTAACAATGTTTGCCACATAACAATGTGCATTGCTCTTACACATCATCATACCTTTATATCATAATGTATATTGAGGAAGTAGCTACACGGAAGCTTACATAAGCTTGTGCTGTAGACAGCATTTACAAGTAAAATGTACAGTTGTGTGGAGGAAATGTGTTATGTCATGAATACTTGTTCATTTACATTTACAATGACTTTGATTAAGGATCCATATTTCTCAATTCATTCTGTTGCTGATTTTACTTCCACAGACTTCAGTTCATGGCATAGTTGTTACATCATGCACATAGAAATGTGCAATTACTATAAACAATAATAATAAGACTACAAGAGACACATATCATACCTACCTTATTTTTCACCCATTATACACACTTCTGATGTTAATATCCAATCAATGGAAATAGCAATTGTGCTTCAGGTTCCAGTACATGTAATGTTTTTAAATGTAAATAATAACTTTAAAATATCAAATAGTGGAATCAAACCCTGTGTTACTGGTGATGCTACTCATATCCTACTCTATTAACATTTTTATTTATTTATTTTTGCTCTGTACTGTCCAGAATAATGACTGCAGTGCAATGGTACCAGCCTTATTTGTGCTACTGATGGTATTCCAAATGAAATAATTGAGTCTGTGCCTTCAGAAGTGAACTATCTTTCATTGAAAGTAACTGCTGACAGTCACTGATATACAATGCCAAGTGTTATGCAATGGATGAACTCAAAAAAAGGAAAATATACTCTGTGTGGTGATTTCTCAACTCTGTGGTCTTATACCAAAAAAGTTTTGACATTTTTCTAATTATAAAAAAAATCCTGTATTGGTTTGTGATTGATTGTGCAGTAGCCTGGTAAGAGAAGTTTTTTATTTGAATTTGCATTTTATTTTTGCATACTGTTTTTCACTGTGCGGAGGAAGAAAGGGATATCTTGTAGACAAGAAGATTTACTTTGATTTATATTTTGTTGTTTTACCTTTTTCACTGCTATTTGTTAGAAAGAGCTAGGTTTTAGGCAGGCAAACTCTAGCCACCTCAAGGGACCTAATCAGCAATAAATTCACACAGAATGCTTAAAGAACAATCCAGACCATAACTAAACAATCCTTTCTTGTTTTGTTATTTATTGATCTTTACTGTTAGAAAGAGGTGCATCAGGAAGTAATAGTGAGCAGAAGTTACTTCACACATTCACCTGCACAATATAAATTAATTCTAGCATTTGTGTGACTTTCACAACTTGTACAATCAGAGCAACAACTTTACTGTACTTAATTTAATATTTAGTTGTATATTTGTGTGATTTTCTCTTAGATGCTGATTTAATTTTTCTTTGAAATCTGTGATAACTCATTTTGATTATTTTTTATTTTAGAATATTTTTATTCATTTGCAGCTGAATATGGATTCATTAAATGAGTATGCCATTATTGAATTGCTAAAGCACAAATGTTTTGTGCAGTATAATAAATGTTATGTATACTTAAAGGCAGAACCAGATAACACTGGTGGTCTGTGTTCTTCATGTCAAAAGTTGGATGATGTGTTTATCATCATTAGTGGTAAATCTAGACTTACTGATGACAACTGCACTTGTGCAATTGGCATGGTCTGGAGAACTTTTATCACATATATTAATGACTGGACTGATGAGATAAACATTCCCCCAGATTTACTAAACTTCTATGCAGGACTGAAGTGCCCGTTTAGGAGCAGGATGGCAGCAACCTATGCATATTAAGAAGGTGCACTGCCCGAGCTCCTAGGTTTACACTGAGCGTGTACGAGTGCAGGGGTCATGTCTGAGAGCACCGCTCTCAGAATAAACATGCCCCTGCAATGTAGAACAGCAGAAAATGTTAAGAAATGATTGAGACCGCTCATAGGTGTCTGCATATCCCCACCAACAGTCCCCCATGTGTACAAAAACAACATTACATACAAATTAAATGAAGAAACCTGTGTATTTATATTTTTAAAAATCTGAGTACGTTTAACTGTAGGTGTGCATAGGTGCCCATTGCTTAACTACAGTTAAAGCAGCTTAAAAGGCTGAAGGGGATAACAAGGAAGATATATGCAACTTAAGCAACACAGCAGTAGTGTAGTGGGCAGAGCAGTCACCTAACGAGCAGGCATACCTGGTTTGAGTCCCACTGCAGCACAGTCTATTTTACATGGCAAAGCACATTATAATCAATATTTTGTTGCAATACCTACTAAATAACATGTATTTATGAACTGGAGTACTGTAGGAAATGCACATGTGAAGTATCAGTGTCAGAATGAATAAGGCACTAGTAAGCAGGGTTAAGCACAAATAAGCAGTAGTAAGAATATGTAAGCACTAGTAATCTTGTTTAAGTGCGTTTGCGCATGGGTAAGCACTGTCTACACAGATTAAGCAAAGTGGAAGCTAACTGAGTATAAGAAACTGTAACCAGAAGTTAGCAGTGTTTACTGCCACGCAAACACATGCACACCCACTTACAAATGCTTTAAAGTGCCTTAACCACTCTGTATCCAATGGCCTATGTTCTGCCCAGCAACAAAATAAACAGCCTCTGCAAGGTTCGAACCCAAAATCTTACACACTACAGTCACAGCAGTTAACCACTAAACCATCACAGCAGTACATAAAATTGAGGTTTCAACAAGCAAATCCTCACCACAGGAAAATCAAACTAAACATGTGAAAGGAATGTATGTACAGATTGGTGTTGTATAACCTGCTATATAACATAAATATGTGAACTGGAGTACTGCAGTAAGGCCAGATGTGAGGTGTTACTGTAATAAAGTGTTAAAGTCCCTAGGACCCCATTCAGTATACGTACACATGAATCATAGATACCAGACAGACATAACATGCAACAAGTAATATATCAATGCCAAATGGAAAGTATAATGGTAATTAAATATTAAGCAACACTAAGCATTGTACAGCTCAGCTTACTTGGTGTAAGCAATGTGTAGGCTGGCTAACTCAATCTGCCCAGTGATATACCCCTTTAAGCAATGTCAACATTAGGTAAGCAGGTGTGCCCATAGCTTAGCCTTTTTAAAACTGTCCAATCATGGCAAAGTGTGGGAAATTGGGTGTATTTAAACCCCACAGGCACGAATACTTCCAATAACTGGTTGCAGCTCCCTACTGTAGGCAGAATAGCTGAAGTTGGGGAAGGCACTCGATTTAGAGTGCAGCACTGGGGCACCCAGGAGTCCAGATTCATGGTATGGCTCCTGGTGAAACACCATGAGCAGAGACTACTGCAGGTCCAGTACCAGGGCTCTCAGTATAAAGTGGAGGCCTGGGACAGTCTCACCTGTGACCTCACCAGTGCCACTGGTATCCCCCGGACTGGTGAGTAGGTCAGGCATCACCGAGCTGACCTGAAGCGAAAGAGGGGTGGTCTCTTGGAGCAGTAGTTCCAAGAATCAAGGCAGATGGCCAATGCCCCAGCACTGAGTAATTACCCATTCTACTATGTAGATAATGACTGCCTAGCTTGTGTATGCTATGGCTAGGTAATGGCTAAATATCACTGTATTTCCCTGACAGCTGCAGATGACTGGGCTGCGAACCAGCAAGCCCATGCTGCTAGGCTACAAAGGCTGTGTCGCAAGGCAGGTTAATAATAATCTAGCATGTACTGTCATAACAAATAAATATAACAGTTCTAGAAAGTGTTGTACCAGTATAAAAATGTATCGTATATGAGATGTACTGAATAAACTAGACAATATGACAGGAAGACTGTCATATAGGTTGTGTGGAAATAAAGGTGTAATATCTAGTGATTAAAAGTATAACCCCTGGAGTGCTTGTGTACATTCTGCCTTCATATGTTGTTGTAGTGTTGCATTCTATAAATAGCACTGTTGTATTAAGCAGTGTTACCCACACTGCTGAACACAGATAAAATGTGTAGGAAGTTCAGTATAACAATGTTGGAAGTCATATTGGACAACTGAGGGAGACTTACACAGTAAACACTGGAATGCTTCACACCAGTTCTCTGATACCATAGTGTACTGTAATGTCATCTGTAATATTTTTACCACACATACCAGGGGTTTGAATCCCAGGAGTGGTAGTAGGTTGTATGCATAATCATACCCCACAACTGTACAGAGTTTGTGAGAATGTTCAGATAGAAAGCTGTAAGCATAATCATAACCATCAACTCTACAGACTGTGGCAGAATGTTCAGGTAGTAAGCTGCATGCATAGTCATACCCCTCAACTGTTCTAGTCTGTCCAGCATGTCCAGATAAATGGCCCCAATCTGCTGCCCGGTAACCTGTTCCTCTGACATATCAGTGTGATGATCCAAGAAATGTATGCAGCTTTTACTGACATATAACTGATAGTCAGACCTGTACATAGTCAGAGAATGTATATGAAAACAAACCTGTCATTGTAGCATCTCACCCAAAGTGTATGACAGCATCCTGTCAAGCCTTGACCAGAGTGTGTGCCATAACAGATTATTAGGTATGTGTATAACATCAACATGGAATCTGGGAGTATGTGTATAACTTGTCAGGTAATGTTAACAAAGATTTTCTCCACAGCTATAACAGATAAGTGTAGACTGTAGGTACAACACAGTTCACATATATACTTGTCTACAAGTATGGAATCTGGGAGTATGTGTAGAAATTGTCAGGTAGTGTTAACAGTGACTTTGTCAACAGCTATACCAGGTAAGAGGTGTAGACTGTAGGAACAATACAGTTCACTTATATACTTGTCTACAAGCAAGGAATGTGGGAATACGTGTAGAAATTATCAGGTAGTGTTACCAGTGATTTTCTCAACAGCTGTAACAGGTAAGAGGTGTGGACTATACATAAGACACAGTCCACATAGATACTAATCTACAAACATACCATTGTACAAAGTAAGGACAGTGGGTAGTGTAATAATACATGTAAGGGACAGATCACTGCAGTGACTAAGAAAGTAGTGAATATTATAGGGATATATTACTTGTCAAATAACCTCTCTCTTTCACCCTCACCATATGTGCTACAGTTGCCTAATTACACACCTCAGTGGGTATATGTACACTCCAAACATCTGTCGGGACATATGTCCTATTGGTTTATAAATATTCACATTTGGTTCTATGCATGTGCCATGTTAAAATACACCCATATTGGTGGCCTTTGCCATCAATGAAACATGCATGCTGTTGTAATGGCCACTGTTGTCCCATATATGCATGTGTTCTGCTTGCACTGCAACTGTTGTAAATCTGGTGTCTTGGGTTAATGGGAATACTTATGCATGCTGTTATAACTAACCTGAATGCTGTTGTCTATTACTAACTGATATCTTTCTTAAAACTGCAACACCATAGCTCACATGGGAAGGCCGGTCTCAGCAGACCCACCTGTCCCACCTCAGCTAGCCATGGCAGCAGGCACCAGCATGTCTGGGGTCCAGCCTGGGACCTCCTCCTCTATTGTCCCTGCACCAACTTCGGGTAGAACTGCAGCAGGAGATGAGGCTTGGCCCCCCTGGGAGTGTGGGCAGAGAGGTACCTATCATCCGCTATCAGGTCCGGGCCATGGTGTGTAGCGAGCTCAACAAGGAGATTCTAGACAAGCTACACCAGCTTGAGGGCCACATGGCACAATTAGAGGGTGAGCCTGCCCCTTCTACCCAGCCCCAGCACAGACACCTTTGGGGCCTTGAAGGTGCAGTGGTGATTGCCCATGGGTGGGGACCTCAGTCCCACTGTTTCCATTGGGGGGCTCATGGGCTTGCGACCTCCAAACACCCTTTCCCATCCAAGGTGTTTACCCCCCACATGTGTGATATACCACCCCATGCATGCATCCTGTTTGTCTTGTCTGTTAACCTACCCAACCTACCTCCCCAAATACACCTACTACCCCTCCCCAACATCCTACTCTCACCTGAAAAAAAAAGGCAATCTGTTCCCACAAAAAAATCTCGCCACATACATAGCTGTCCCTTTCGTACACGTGTCCACTGGACACATGTAATTCGGTCTAATTGGCATTACAACAGATTATTGTTTTCCTCACCTCCCCCCAAGGGGTTTGAGTGTCCAAATCTACCTCCAAATTCATTGTATAATGCACAGCTGTAGCTGTAGAAGAAATGGGAAGCTGTGGACCTTCCCTACACCCTTCCTGCACATCCCTGGATATTTTCCCTACTGTCTTTCCCTCTATGTGCCCCTTTGTTCACCACTTTCCTAACAACCCCTTTTTCCTTTCTTTTAAAGAAAGTAGCATGGGGGTAAGTGGGAGTAGGCACGTTTAAGCAGTAGTAAATGAGTTTAAGCCTGTTTGTACAGGGGTAAGTAATGCCTACACACATTAAGCAATTTAGAAGCTAACTAAGTATAGGATACTATAACTAGATGTTAGCAGTGCTTACCTCCATGCAAACATGTGCAAATCCGCTTACACCTGCTTTAAAGTGCCTTAATCACTCTGTATCCAATGGCCTGTGTTCTGCTCAGCAACAAAATACAGAGCCTCTGCAAGGATCAAACCCAGGACCATGAACACCATACACAAAGTGATTTATCACTAAGCCATGTCAGATATACATAGATTGGATGTTTTCAAAAACATAAAAGCCAGCCCAGTCATGCAACAGTACAGAGAATGTATACCAACATCTAGATGTATGTGTGTGTCTAAGCATATTAATATCTAAACAGATACAACATATCGATATCTATATCTATATATATATATATATATATATATATATATATATATATATATATATATATATATATATTAAGACATATATACATATATATAATATATATGAACATATATACATGCAAATGTCAACATCTACACATATATATATGTCAACACTTATATGTCCACATATACACAGAAAATTACATATATGTACGCAGATATATATTTCCGTAGGTATATACGGACATAGTTATAAATATGTAAGCAAATATATATACCTAAATAGGTATATATGGCCATACATCTGTAGATAGAAATGGTAGATTAACATATATGTCCACATGCACCGTTTATGGGGTTGAGAGGTCCCAGACAATATACGTCTTGTATGAATTGGCATAACTCCCCCACAGCCAAACACGTCCACCCTGCCATATACTACCAAGTTTATTTTATTTTATTTGCTTTATTTAAATAGGGATTTAAGTTATCTTTCTTTTATTTTTAACTTTTTATATTTCAATCCCCTCTCCCCCACCCACTAGGCGGGCCGACCAGTACTGGCCCATCCAACACAGCCTCTCCTTCAAACATATTTTTTTTTACCCACAGTCCCCCCCCCGCTGCACACACTCAGTCTCCATCCCTTCTCTAGTTACCGGACAGTAGCAACCACACCTCCACACTTTGCCCACCCTCCACTCCTTCTCCCCTTGGGACTCATCTTGTATGTTGTCCTGACCCAAGTATCTTGGGTCTTCCACATGCTGTACTACATGCACATATGAACACAGCCATGCTTACCTTTGGAGACATGAGGTTACCGCAAAGAATAACACTTAATTTTTGGGTCGTCCCTCATGGGATGAATCTTTTTTGGTAATAACAATAGACTTCACGGGTAACTTTGTTTACACCAATGGTTTTATTTTTAGGTATCGGAAAGCATACGGCACTACAGATTCCCCTCCTGATAACTAAACTATTTTCTAGTGAAGATGCACCCAGCACCTTGCAGGACTATTGGTAACTGGATCACCACTTTATTATAATGATAATGAAGATGCACATAGCACCTTGCAGGACCACTGGTCTCACAGTATTATTGGTTAAGAACTGTGTTGGTAATTTAAATAAACATCTTGAAATATTGTATTAAAACAAGGGTAAAATGGTTGCGTTTAATAATGAAACATGTCTGAAGAAGTCTTGATAAAGAAGATAAAAGTGCTAAATAATACAGGAGTTTTAGGTGTTTTCTCTTCAATTCATTTTGAATCAATTTTGAATGCTTTTGTGTCACTGAGATTGTTCGTTTGTAGTGATAATTGAATATATATATATATATATATATATATATATATATATATATATATATATATATAAAATATACATATGACTGCACATACACACGCAGACATATTTACAGTAAGATACTTATGTAGTAGGCACACACAATATGGTACACTCACTATGCCTATAATGAACACCCTAACAACTGGACACTGGATGACCCACACATACAAATGACATTTGTTGCCTGCAACATATATCCACAGATAGGTAATAGGATAAACTCCACACACAGGTTTGTAGAAATGGAATACCTTTATTTGTGTACTATTACAGAATTACATGCCATGTCATATAGTTTTTCAGACACTGACATCCATATCAACAGAGTAATGCAACTGTGAAGCAGTTATACTAATGCAGTAGTCTGGAAAGGTCCACAACTGTTGCTGTCCAGGCCAAGCCTTTCACATTGTACATTAGTAAGGACAGACTGGGCCACAGGATACCACATAATCAACAGTAAATGATGCAGGTGTATAGTCCAGCAGCCTCTATCTATACTCTGTACACTATCACTAGGTGGTAAAGACTTCAGTTGACAAAATGGGATGTAAATGTTACATAACAAGGCATAACTGACACCATCACAGGCACACTGGTGCACAGAACCATTTGTATGGCATGAGGCAGTAGGCCTGCAGTAACCCACTTTATATAAGTAATGTCAAGACAGGTGACATGTATGGTACTGTACATCCAGATACCTTAAGGCAGCTCACCCCTGATATCCCCACATGTTGTAACAGCCTAGCTTATGTATGGTGCACCCCCAAGACTCATTAATACAGGGCCATATACCACTTTTACATACACTGGCCTCTGGAGTGCATATGGGCACACATGTATTGTGCAGGTGCAGCCCAGATATATATGGCCCCAGCCCCACCGTATGTGCGGGGAATACAACAGCAGTGTACTGCTTGCAGGCATGGCAGCATGGTATACGTATATGCGCATATGTATCTCTATCTGTATATGTGTAGACATATACTGCATTGTATATGTATATATCTGGGTGTGTATATGCATATCTATGTACATATACACACCCATCTATATATGTCGATATGTGCATGTGTAATTATCTATATAGATATCTGGATAATAATATCTACATATATATTCACAATATGTCCTAAACATGGGATGTAGCCCTACCCCAGCCCCTATAGTCACACCTTCATAGTGCAAGGGGATGTCAGCCATGTGTAGCAGGTATATTAGCAGACTATAGCTACTGTAATAGGGATTGTCTTCACAGACATGGTGTGTGTGGGAGGTCACATCTGCTTTTCACATATGCGCCATTGGCTAATGACAGACATTTTAAGGACATCATAGTACAGTACTGCTGCAAGTACATAATGCTCCTGTGGACTACAGCAGAGATATTGGCCAATAGATGTGGACATTCTGACACATTCTGTACAGTCCAGAGGTATACACCAGGACCCCTTAGTGCAGAACGTGGACCAAGCCTGACAATATGGATGTTAACAGCCATGTAGATGGGTGTAACACATAACTACTGGTATACATTTGCCTCCATAGGTTATGCATTCACACACCTCTGTTTTTCCTGACACATAATAACTGCTGGCACAGAGGTGCCATGGCCACATACTACTCACTAGATATTGACATACATCTGCACAGCATCCCACCGCTCTGTCTGACATACATGACTGTTAAGGAGGTCCAGCAGCAGTACATCTGGAAAGTATCTGGACATGACACCTCACTGGGTAAGTACACTAAGCTGCTAGGCATGTAAAAAGCACTGTGCAGGCTACAGGCAGATTTGCTCAACACTGGCCTACATCTCCTATGGGGGAATGCACATGTACCTGCATATATAGCAGGCTCTACAGGCATGTCACAGCACAGGTTAAGATACACCTATGTGAAAGCTCATAACCACAACCAATGTGAACACTGCTACAGCCACATATGGTAAGCTAACATATAATTACAGTATATGGACTATATGTTCAATCCTCATATGTGCCACTCAAACACTGACCCTACATATACTGGACCACTACACAGTGTGGTCTGATGCCTGTCTGTGGTATGGGATGTGTGTGTATGGCCATACAAACATATAAGCCAATATGGTAACGTACAGTGAAGCAGCATGTAATAGCCGATAGGACGGGACCTAGGACGATGACATCTACCACAGTCTCTACACAGGCCAAGGTACATATTAACAATACACACACTGTCGGCATTCACCGTAAGTACACAGACCTTAGTACGGTACAAACAACCACAGAATGTCCAGGTCATGTCATCACATATGACCCCTACTGTACATAACATGTGTAGCAGTCTGATATCTCACTGGCTTGTTCATAGGTTCATAGGTTCATAGGTTCATACTAGGCTATCTGCCCGAGGGCATTTACAAGCCTAGCCCATCATTTTGTGGCTTACGCCACCCCTTTAGTATGGGGAACTATACCCATTATTTTGCTGTGCCTCTGTCGAGCAGTGACACTGAGGTAATCCCTGGGGTATATCTGCGATCTCCCATCCATTGGTCAAGATTTCTCTTGAACAAGGCCAGCGAGGTGCTCTGCCTCACATGTACCGGGATTTTGTTCCACAGCATAGGGAGTCTTTGGGTGATGAATCTATCCCTCCAGCACGTCCTATTAATAGCCGTGACGAGGTTTAAGTCTCCCACCCTTGTGGCTCTGATGGATCTAGATTTTTTGAGGTGAAGCATATTCATCAAATCTGGGTTTGACATGGCCTTGTATGTTAGGCAAAGGTCACCTCTGTGCAAGCGGTTTACTGAATAGAGCTGGAGTTCTTTCAGTCGGGCAGCATAGGATAGATTTTTGAGACCCTTTATCCTTTTGGTGAGGAACTTTTGTGGCCTCTCCAGCTGCTGCAAGTGTCGGGTCAGATACATTCCGAATGGGGCATTGTACTCAATCATTGGTCTGATGAGTGATGAGTAAAGGGAGACTATGACCTCCCTTGATCTAGATGAGAATACGTTCATGATAAGGTGGGCAATGTAGAAGGTCTTCCTGAATACTTTAGCTACATGGGTGTCGAATGACAGACTACTATCAACCTGGGTCCCCAGGTCCCTGATAACTTCTTCTGTGCTCAGTGGATTGCCACCTATTTGGTAGCTAGGGGTAACCTTGTTTTTCCCGAAGGGTATGACTATGCATTTTTTGGCATTTAACTTTAGGCCGTGGCTCTGGCACCAGTTATCCGTTTCTGTGAGACCCTTCTGAAGGATATCTGTGTCAGATGTGTTTTCTACTATGGCCAGTTTGCAGTCATCTGCAAACTTTGTCAGCCATAACCCTCCTGTGTTTGCTTGTACTGAAAAGTAGATGCCAAACAAGAGTGGGCCCAGGACTGAGCTGTGGGACACCACTTGTGACAGGCTTTGAGTCTGACATGGCGCCAGCAACTCTGACCCTGTGGGTTCTGTCACTCAGCCAGTTTGCAACCCATCTTGTGATGTATGGGTTAACATTTAAGCTGATGAGTTTTTCAATGATACCCAGTGGGGTATTGTATCGAAGGCCTTAGCCAGATCGAGGTAGGCTGTATGGACTGCCTTCCTCATCAATGGCTTTGGTGACTGTTTCAAAAGTCAACCAAGTTTAAAAGGCATGATCTGCCTTTGACAAAGCCAAACTGGGTTGGATCCAAAGTCTGCAAATTCCCTATGTCTTTATTTATGAGGTCCATTATGATCCTCTCCATGGCTTTGCAGATAAGGCTTGTCAAGCTAATGGGCGGTAATTTCCAGGGTCGGTGGAGGCACCGCTTTGTGAAGTGGGACCACAGTTGCAGTGCCACCCTGGGTAATATCCAGAGGTAAGACTTTGATTAAACAGCTGTCCTAGCTGTGGGTTTAATTCCTCATTGAGTTCGTGGAGCACACAGCCGGGGACACCATCAGGTCCCATGGATGCTGTGTTTTTGCTTTGGAGAGCAGTTCTCACTTGGGCGCTGGAGATGTTTGGGGGCTGCAATCGCTTGGTATAGATATCTCCTTTGGGGAGGGGAGAAGTTTGCACTGAACCTGTCAGCCAGTATGTTGGCAATGTCTGTAGGATCAGTAATCTTCACATCATTTTGAACTAGTTCTGAGCATATCTGGGAGTTTCCTCCTAGGTTTCTAACATAGCTAAAGAAGGCCTTATGATTGTCTTTTGAGTCTTTAGCTATTTTCTCTCGAAATTTGCTTTGGATGATTTTATGAGAGCTCTTAGTTTTTTACTTATAGTGATCAAGGGTGTCTTACCTTTTAAGGATTTTGCTCTATCTTGTAGTAGCTTCCTCCTTTTGTTGTAGAGTTTGTTTATGGCTGGGGTCCACCAGACTGGACGCTTGCCTTTGGTACAAAGAGTCTTTGTTTTGCTTGGGATTGCCTTATCCATGCAGTCCTGCAGGTGCTGGTAGAAGGCATTTGTAAGTGATTCAGCGGCTTGAGTACTGTTTTCCGCCGGTTCGGGGGCCTTAAAGGAGACCACACTAGTCTTTAGAAGTGTGAAGTCGGCTTTTGAGAAGTGTGTGTATTGTTAATATGTACCTTGTTATCAGATATGATGACAGTAATGATGGTGTACAGCACTTATGTACCTATTAATGCACAACATATGTACAAAGGTTGACAGAGTTGTGGCTGGAAGCACATACACAGGGACAATATTGACATGTTGCTGTGATAACCTCATACATTTACTATCGTAACAGGGTTTTTGCAACATATATCCTATGAGGGATACAAGATCAGTAACTGTCATGGCTTTCACCATCTACAGACTGTAATCCTCACACTACCTTCTGCAGTTCAGATATAGATGCTCTGTGAGTAATACATGAAACCAAAGGCACAACACACTGCCCAGTCTGCAGATGACCCTACAGATAGGGATTCCTTATAAACATAGAACTGACATGGCAGGTATTAAAACATGTAGGACAGCAATACACACACACACACACACACACACACACACACACACACACACACACACACACACACACAGACACACACACACACACTGCTAAACCAACATTACTCCAAATGCAGCATAGCAGCACTTACAGTCTGTAGAAAGGTCAGGCATATCCCCCTTCTGTGTGTTGCCCTGTTTCCACAGTGTATGTTGTTAGAGGTAAGTCCGCAATCCATTTGAGATGCTGTTTGCCAACCAACAGCTCTAATTCATGCTCACAGTGAATGAAAAGGGCCAACACCAACATGATGTTCCTTGATATTGGAGTGTGTTTCCATGCAATTGGTTATGGGAATGTTACCACAGCTGTTCCACATGCAATCAGCTACGGGAGGGCTGCAATTTGTGCAGAGGCCATCAGTTGATCATGAGCATCACTTAAAATGCACATGCTGCTGCCTAGGAAAAGCAGGTGTAGGTCCCCACATCCACCAGTGAGGGAGTGTGAGAGGCAGATGGAGGCATTGACAAGTCAGGGAGTAGCGGGAGAGTAAAACCTAAGCATGTTTGTGTCAAACACCTACCAGCAAACCCCTGATGACTATGTAGTGCTATCACAGTCCTATGCAGTTACTGGATGCACCACATAGGTTACATGTTGTAGAGTCCTCAGAACATATATGTGATGGTGAGTGACATCTTCAACAGGGATATGGTAGCTATATGGTAGGTGATGTGCACATGCCTGTCTGCATGAACAGGTGTCAGCATCAACACAGCCCACTCTTACAGGGACGCACACACAGTGGCACACTTGGCAGGGCCAGGGATACAGCTCATCACTAGTGAGATTGCCACAACACATTACCGTGCAGGTATCACATGCACCACATGGGTCATACAGAGGTTCTATGGGTGAAAGGTATGGGGAGGTGTCTGGCATCAGACAGCATGCTTCACTATGCCACTGGGGGTTGTAATGAGTGTGGATGTGATCATACACATCATACAACACACACACAAATACACAGGGTGCCAGTACTGACATGCATAGATACATTTATGCACAGTTATGGGGTGGGCAACTGTGCCAGATGGCTATACAAGACTAGGTGATGGGTATACCTTGGCATCATGACAATGGTCTGCATTGTGGCTCAGGGCTGTGGCTTCTGCATTTGCCTACACAGGTGGGTATTAAATCCACCATCCAGTCACCTGGGTGACTATTGCATGTGGCCAATGCTGTGCATCACTTGCCATGTATGTGTTCCTTAGTCCATGACATGGGCAGTGTCTGGGATGTGCACACCTCCCACATGCATGTACAGTGACATGTGGAACTGTACCTGGGGTGTCGGGCCCATGTTGTGTGCACAGATTATCATCAGATGTCCCAGTCTTGGCCACCTGTGTCAGGAACTGGTAATGGACAGCAGGTTACCACTGCACCTACATTGATAGCATGCTAACAACATTCCCTGGTGTCAGTGGCATCTGTCCACACAGGGCATGTTTGCAGGCATGGTATGTCCCTTCTGGGTCACATGTGATGGCACCACAGGTGTTGCAGGTGTCCAGTGGAGAACATGAAGAAGGTGCACTGTCTGCATGTATGTGCCTATAGGATAGATGTACAGGGTGCCATGCCCTCTGTAGGCCACTGCATTCACTCCATCGTTACTATCAGTCGCCAGTATGCAGTGGCATGTGTGTGTGTGTGTGTGTGTGTGTGTGTGTGTGTGTGTGTGTGTGTGTGTGTGTGTGTGTGTATGAGACATGGGGTGAGAGTGTGCTCTGGGTAATACTGGGGATGCTAACTGTGATTGCCTGACCTTGATGTCACATGTATGGGTATGGATTTGCACCCCAGTCTCTCGGCTATTTCACATCAGTTATTCCTGTACAGTGGACATTGTGATATATATTACGGCCACCATATAAGAAATTTGCAAAACCCACTCCACATTGGGCCCAGATCTAACACGCTCACACCCACCTTCACATAGGATATGAATTACAAACACACACACCTGGCATGTCTGGGAGTAGAGCCCCTACTTAACTAGTTTATGAAACTACAGCACTGCACAGGTATAGTACAGACCATGGAGATTACTGGCGGACCCCTTCCCCAAAGGTGTATATCACACTGGCTGACATCTGCAGGATAGCCAAAGTAGGGCATTTGACATGTACTGAGTGTGAATAGCCTAAAATGCATTGCATTCTACACAGACATTGGAACACACACAAAACATCCACAACTGACTTGTGTGGGAATAGAACCCCTACCAGAGGTCTATATCACACTACAGCATGGAGCTGTTATAGGACACACCACAGGGATTACTGGAGAAGTCATTCCCCAAAGGTGTATATTACATTGGCTGACATCAGCAGGATTGCCAAAGTAGGGCATATGACATGTACTGAGTGTGACTAGCCTAAAATGCACTGCGCCCTACACAGACATTGGAACACACACACACAAAACATCCACAACCAACTTGCGTGGGTATAGAACCCCTAACAGAGGTCTATATCACACTACAGTATGGAGCTGTCATAGGACACACCATGGGGATTACTGCAGAACTTCTTCCCCAAAGGTGTATATCACATTGGCTGACATCAGCAGGCTTGACAAAGTAGGGCATTTAACATGTACTGAGTATGACTAACTTAAAATGCATTGCTCCCTACACAGACACTGGAACACACACAAAGAATCTAGACCTGCTATGGGTGGGAATTGAACCCTACCAGATTTCTACATCATGCTACAGCAGTACGCAGGTATGGCACACACTAAGAAGATAATGGGACTACAACCTTCCCAGAGGTGTATATCTGGGTGGATGACATCAGCAGCCTTGCCAAAGTTGAGAATTTGACTTATAGGGAGTGTGATTACCCTAAAAAGCATTGTTCCCTACACAGACAGAATCAGACAGACACACACATCCACATCATGTTTGGTAGTAGAATACCTGCCTTAACTACTTTATCACACTACAGCAGTATGCAGTTACAGGAAACATTATGGAGAGTATTGGGCTACACCCTTCCCAGAGGTGTATTTCTAGGTGAATGACATCAGCAGCCTTACCAAAGTAGAGCATTTAAATTGTAGGAGGTGTGACTACCCTAAAAAGCATTGCTTTCTACACAGACAGACAGACAGACACACACACACACACACACACACACACACACACACACACACACACACACACACACACACAGACACACACACTTGCCAAGGCTGAGGATTAAAACTTCTACCTACTTTGTCACACTAAAGCTGTATGCAGTTACAGGATGTGCTAGAAAGATTATTGAGATGCAGTCTTCCCAGAGGTGTATTTCTAGGTGGATGACATCAGCAGCTTTACCAAAGAAGAGCATTTAAATTGTAGGTGGTGTGACTACTCTAAAAAGCATTGCTTTCTACACAGACATACACACACACACACACACACACACACACACACACACACACACACACACACACACACACACACACACACACACACACACACACACGCACACACACACACACACACTTGCCAAGGCTGGGGGTAGAACTCCTACCTCACTAGTTTATCAAACTACAGCAGTACACAATTATGGCACACGCTATGGAGATTACTGGGATGCAATTTTCCCAAAGGTGTATTTCACAGTGGATGTCCTCAGCAGGCTTGTCATAGTGGGGCTATGGGGAGGGCAGTTTGTGTGCATGGGCCATAACCCATTCATCTAGGGGTTGACACGCCAGATGCGGGCACAACCTGGGTCTTACTTCACAGGTACATGTATACAGCTGCTAGATGACTACTTCCTTGCACAGTCATGTTGCACAGTTGGCACGTGCACCACATACTCTATAATGCTGACAGGTACCGGTGACTAGTATCTGCAGTGAGTGACATATATCCCTCGTGTGGTTGTGGTCCTTTGCTTATGTGCTGGGTGGGACAGGCCTGGATTGCTCCTTGTCACAGTCACCCTCTTTCACACATCTACGTATGTCTACCTTTGGCTTATTATAGTGTGCTGTCATTAAATATATGCCTGTACACCTATCCACTGTGTGTTCAAAGTATGAGTGGGGCATACTGAGGAGTGTCTGCACTAACATCTGTGGCTGCCACATATGTCTTGTCCACTAGTGTTTGCAGACATGTCCTTCATGTGTTTGTGTGTGAGCATGTCCAGTATGACCTTTCAGTATGTTGACTGACATTGCCTTCATTCTCTAAGTGTGTGGGCATGCCCAGTATGGCCGTCTATATTGAATGTGTGGATCGAGTCCAGGTCATTTGTACTGCAGTGCTGACCTTTGTGTTGTACACCTACAGGTAGCATGCTGTCTCTGCAGGGTATCCGTTGATCATTTGGCATGGACTGTTACTACATTTCTGCATTTCTACATAGGATGGAGGGGCACACCTGACTATTTCTACATTTCCAGACAGGATTGGGGGGCACACCTGACTGTGACAACATTTCTACATAGGATGGGGGGGGGCACACCTGACACTTGTACACATTTGCTAGGACTGTACTGGTATGTCGGGTACTCCATTTCAGTCTGTTGTCTTACCTATCGTGCTGACTAGAGGCATACCAGTGTACTACAGATCTTAGCTTTTAATTACCTACATATTAGTTTCTGACTTCCTACCCTTCAGAACTGACATCCCACTACCTGACCTGCTGTTGTCTGTTTGTTTGGGGAGGTTACTCATAGGCCTCATTCAGAGGCCATAGCACCACCTTTGTTTGTGTTTGTCTACACCTGTCCTGCTGGCTGTGACTGTTGTTGGGTATGTGACCCCCCCCCCGACTGGCATGTGTGAGTCACTTACCTTGTGGGTGCCACAGTATTGAGGGTGGTGCTGCAGGGCTGCCTATATTGGATGCACATAGTACACTCCCTACACATGGTTAGGCACAGGTAGTGTAAAGTTTGGCATCCCTTTTACTGTATGTGAGAGTCAGAGTGAGGTGTTATTCCCTAGGTCCCTCCTGTGTCAGTGTATGTGCTATGTGTTGCATCTTTGCAAAGGCCAGGGCATACTAGACACACCTCCTTCTGCCTACTGGGGCAGGCTCAGGTTTTTCCTCCTCTGAGTCACTCTCTACCTGTGCAGGCCCTAGAAATGGTGGGGGGCTGTGTGGCCCTGCCCCATGCTGTTCCTGCTGCAGCTGTTTCAACAGGATCATATTGTGTAGCATGGCACATATGATGACAATTTAGGTACATGTAGCTGGTGAGTACTGCAAGGCTCCACCGGATGTGTCCAGGCATTGGAACTGTGACTTGAGCACCCCAGACACATGCTCTCTTATAATTCTGATCTGTGCGTGTGCCTCATTATGGAGTTCTTGTCCGTGTGTGCATTTCTGATGGGTGTCATCAGCCACGGCTCCAGTGCGTATCCAGCATCCCCCACTAGGTGACCATCAGGGATGTCCCCATTGGAAAATCTTTGGTACAGCTGCATCAGATGCTTGATGTGGGAATCGTGATAGCTTCCAGGGCAGCCAGCCGATATATTTATTATTATGCCCCTGGAATCGCACACGACTTGGCAGTTGATGGAGAGGAAGCCCTTGCGGATGATGTAGACCCTACCCCGCTCACTTGGTGGTGCTTTGATGCATATGAGTGTGCAGTCTATAGCACCCAATACCTCAGGGTATTCTGCTATTTGGTGGAACAGTTGCATATTGCTGGTGTTGAGGAAATATACGTGCTCACTAGCATGTGTTGACATGGCATCCAGGAACTGGTGGACTACCCTGGATGCTGATGCCTGTGAAATCGCCATCATATCCCCAGTTGACCTTTGGAAGGTACCTGTAGCTAGTATTCTTAGGCCTACACATACCATGGTATCTACTGGGATGGGCTCCTCTCTGTTATTTCTGTGTGTGAGGTGTGGCCAGCACAGCTCAACGATTTGCTGTAGGAGGTCCCTGTCTACCCTACAGTGCTCCTCTATCTCCAGCTCATGTAGCCCCTGTTAGGCTACCCTGGGTCTGTACACTCTTCTTCATCTCTTCACTGTGGGTTGGTGGACAGCATTTATATCATCACCACCCTCAGTCTCTTCCACAGGTTGTTGTATGATAGCTATTGCAGCCCCTATCATTTTGCTGTACTGCGTGTTAAAAGTTCCCCGCTTGTTTACACCGGTGATGTAGAGTATGGGAAAAACCAGAGTGGAAGTTGTTTGCATAGTTTGTAGTAGTGTTCTGGTCTGGGCTGGTCTGCTGCCCATGTAACTGGCTGATTCTGATACATTTCACCTGCCAGCTATGCTAGTTCTCCTTGATTACCGAGTGCTCAAATGTGCACACTGCTGCTATTTCCTGGTTTAACTTCTTTTTTCTTCCTGTAAATCCCGGTGTGCGGTGCGCACACCCGCTTAGGCTTTGTAAAGAGTGCTAAGCAGTTTTAGACACACCCCTAGCTTAGCTGTGCTAGGGGCAATCCCGAATCACAGGGCTCCAACCTGCTTACAGTATGCCTGACACACACACCCATGATGTCCCCTAACTTCTAGGCTTGCACCAAGCTATTCTTACTCTTACTCTGTTGGGACCTGACTCACATGCTGGGGAAAACTGGGATTCACTATCCTTTCCCTCATTTGCATAGGATTGCCTACTAATGCATAGTTACATGTCTCACACTGAGCCTTCCCCCTTAGCAACCACTACTCACTGGCTAGGTTGTCTTCTGCCTGCCATTGACTTGCATGGCAGAATAGTGATTTTAGTTAGACTGCTTGTTTTAGGTTTATTTTATTACCCCCCCCCCCAATTCCATTTGTGCACCGCTGCCCTACGCTTACACAGCCGAGATTGGCTATTAAAAAAAAAGTTGATTTTTGCATTTTTTTTTTTTATTTGTTTGCAATGCCAATGGCCTTATACTTGGCCATTGGCATGCTTACTACATGATATGCAGCCTTTATTTGGGGCTGTCACAGCTCCATTTTGGATTTTGCAGAAATGTACTCGGTTACTAACTGAGTATATTTTTGCAGATAGCACTAGTCCTGCACGGAGAGTTGCAAGCTTCCTGGATTGCAAAATCACCTCATTTGCATAGATTTCTCCTGCAAATGGGGTGATTTGCATACCAGGGCTTAGTCTGTGCAGGATTAGTGCAGGAGCGCTCGTGCACGCCCCTTCAGGCTGTTCCTGGATCACATGGCAGACATATTGCCTGCTTGAGCTCATGCACCAATCTTGCACTCCGTGCAAGCTTTTGAGAATCTGGGGAAATGTTAAGCAAATGGGAAATAGAACACATTTAGGAAAGAATGTGTCTATTGTCTGTAAAGATCACTCAGCCCCTTTGGAACAAGATAATGCACTGACAACTTTGGAATTATGAATATAAATATTTAGCAACTTGAGAATTCAGAGTGTACAGAAGGAAACAAAAAGAAAGAAAGAAGTCTATAATAAATAACAAAGTAGAAAAAGAAATTGATTAATGACAGTAAAAGAAAGAGAATACGTAGTAAAAAGGGCACTGCTTTGTTATATGACACACGTTATAGGGAATGATAATGTTTTTCTATCAGAAAACCTTCAGTCTACAGGAAAAAGATAATTTTACCAAAAGAGAAGGTAGAAAAAAAAACTAGGCAAGGCACAGGTGAAAAAGGAAGAAATAAAAACTGAACATGGAAGGATTGAAGAGCATTACTCTAATAAAAAAGAGGAGAAAGTCTGACAACATGGCTCAAGCTGTGGCTGCACAAAGACAGCTGGATGAGAATTGTACACTTGCAATTGTAATTAGCAATGAAAACAGTGGGATGAGTAAGACTAATGATGATGAAGATCATTTTGTTGTAATAATTGATAGAGCAGACATTACTGAATTAGAAGGTGAATATTCTTCAAATCTGGTCAGAAAAGATATTCTTGTAAATGGAGATTCAATTATTAGAGGAACTGACACTCACATTTGCTGAGAAGATAATGAACATTGAATAGTGTTAAGCTTGCCACACCAATGCTATAGATTGTGTAACTGTGACAGTAAATGCAACCTTGGTGCATATAACAATTGTTGGAGTGTATAGACCACCAAAGTCAAGTGCTGATGACCTAGAGGAACTCATACACATCTTGCATGAACCACAAGAGAGATGAATAATAATGACAGAAGAATTACATTTACCAGAAGCAGACTGGAATAATATTGTTTCAACAACATAAGTAAGGAAATAATTGTTTCAGATTGTGAAAAAAAACTATTAGGGAACAGAACATACTAGACATTGTTTGTGTTCCTAAAGAAATTAGGTGAAGTTTTACCACCATTGATGGACAGTGATCATGGGGTTATTAAGGTTAATTTGTTGCTAGATGATTTTGTCAAAATGAAATCTAAACCAATGCACACACAATTAATAACAGATTATTTGAAAGCAAAACTGTCACCCTGTAAAACTAATCGGAGTGATAAGTTCAGTGAAAACAAATGTGGACTGGATTTGAAAACTATTGAAAGAGAAATTGTTTGAATGCAAAAAAAAAAACAAAAAAAAACATGTTTAGCATCAGGATCTAGGCACACAACAGGATGAGGATATGTTTCTATAAAAACAAGATACTTTACTAAGATGAGAGACAAAAATATAAGAAATAGAAAAGAGGTCAAACTACAACTTTGAAAACTGAAATAAACAAGCTGGACAATAAATCAAGCATAGTGTGAAACAAGATCAAGAAAATTTTGAAAAAAATGTTTATAAAGATATCAAGCATAATAGGAAACCATTTATTAGATACTTAAGACATGGAAAGAGTAAAGACGTACAAGTTGCTTAGCTGTGTGTACATTACAGAATTTATATTCAGACACAGCTGATTATAGATATATTTACAAAAATCTTAAGGAAAACAGTTTGGCTCCACAAAGGTGGAGCTAAATTGGCCTAGTGACATCCAGGTAACTACAGGTACTATGATCAGGTTAGATTATAGTGAAAAGGAACTATGCAAACTGGATCCAAACAAACCTAGGGATGAGACAGAATTAATAATAATGACCTGGGAGCACTTCAGCAAGAACTTACAGTACCATTATATCTATAATTTACTTGGTCATATAAATATGGTGAGATTCCTCCAATTGGAGACATACACTTATTAAGCCTTTCTTTAAGAGAAAGGGGAGCAGAAAAAAACTCAGAGTCATACAGACTCTTAAGTCTACTTTCATGTTGTGGAAAATAATGGAGAAGGTAATATTTGATAAGTTATTGTCAGAACTGGAAAGGTTGGGACTTGAAACCATATATCAACATGGGTCTACTTCAAAGGATTGGCATTTTACAACACCAAACCTCTGATCTTCGAAGACCAGAGGATCGAAGTAGTAAAATACTGAACCTTAAAAAAATACCAAGAGAAAACTTCTTATTTCACACTTTGGAAGGGGTCAAGCCCCCCTGTACCCCCTACACACTCCCTGCTACTTAAAAATAAAAACTTTGAGATTGCACTACAGTAAAGAGAATGGCAAATTTTCCATGCCACACAAACTGAATGGTGTGAAATTTGTGTCCTTTGAAGGGGACCCAACAGCATACATATGTTGAAAATAGATCTATTACCACCTATAACATAATGTTCTATAACAGTATAATAACAGCTATAATAAAATATTGTGCTGTGATATAATGTATATAGATTTAACTTCAGAATTTGATACGGTCATGCATGAAACACTGATCAATAAATTAGTATAACTTGGTATCGATGTACTCTTGATAAGATGAGTAGCTGCATGGCTTAAAAATAGCACATGACAAGTATCATACAGGAACTGTACAGGTGAAATTCTTAGTTACAGTCAGGGTGTCTCACAGGGCTCTATCCTAGTTCCATACTTGTTTAGATTGTATTATTCATATCTATCTTTTTCATCTGAGCTGTTCTATACTCTGTATGTAGATGACTTGTAATTGGGTAAACTGATTACATGGGTCACAGATAATGCATGTCTGCAAAAGAACATGACTAAATTGACCATTTGGTCAAAGGAGAATAATTTGATGATAAATATATCAGAAGCTAAGCATATGAGATTTGGTGACATAAATGGACAGGTGAATATATAATACAGCACACAGTGACTGAAACTGTTGATTCATTTAAGGACTGGTTATATGAATAGATCCAGCTTGCATTTTTTTTCTAATCATATCAACCAGTTGGTTACCGATAGTTATAGAACTATAGATTGTATGAGAAGATTTAAAAATTCTAGGAAATCAGAAATGATGAAGTCATTGTTTGTTAGTTACATTAGACCCAAACACAAATATGGAATAAAAATATGGAAACCAGTTCCTTGTTATATGATTGAACTTGAAAGCACGAAACGGTGAAATACCAAAATGGCATATAAGCGAATTCTTTCCCTGGGAAAGAAATCACTTGGCCACCTTCGTTATTTTGGTGTTTTCATCACTGTAGTGCAATCTTGGAGTTGGTCTATTGAAGTAGGGGGTGTGTGGGTCCTTTATGTAATGTTTTAAATTTTTTTTTCTTTTTTGGAACAGCGATTTTTTTCCCCAGCTTTTGCTTAAATGGGGTCGATAAATCCGCATTCACTTTTTTAAGTGTTTGCTGATTTAATATAGACCCTGGAAACCTTATATGTAAACAAGCATGAGTAAACTGGAAAGAGTACAGTGGAAATATATCAAGGTCATCCATAGATGTGAAAATGTTAGTTATTATGAAAGACTAAAATATCTGAACATGTAAATTGTCTTATATATATTTTTAAAAGTAGATGTAATTCAGGTATACAGGGCATTTAGAGACAACTACTTCTGGGAATGTTTGGGGTTATCAAAAAGTAGTAGAAAATTATCAGATTAACCTATGCAGAAGATTCTGTAGGAATTAAAAGTGTACTAACTGGTTCTCTGAGATAGCAGCTGATGCATGGAACAGCCTACCAAATTATGTTAATGCATGCAACGCACTAGTTTAGATATTTTTAAGAACAGTCTGGACACATTATGGGAACAACTATTTTGGTATATTGACAGGCTTGAAGGGTGTTAATGCCTGTACTGAAAATATTTGTGTGTATGTATGTATGCATGTATGCATAAAGGATCCTTACTTTCACACACAGGTCGCCCTCCCTAGACATGAACCATGAAACCATGGTATTGCCCTAAAAACTGGAAAGATTAATGGCATTTGCCACATCAGCATAGATATATATTTATAGCTTCATAGGTAGGTACTAGGCTATCAGCCCAAGAGCCTAAGTAAGCCTAGCCAACAAGGTTCCCTGGCTTATGCCACTAAAGAAAATTAATTTCCTGTGTCCCTGTCAAGCAGAGTCACAGAAGTGGTCTCCGGGGTGTATTTCCTATTTCCCATCCACTCATCAAGATTTTTCTTGAAGAGGGCTAATGAGGAACTTTGCTTGACATAGATGGGTAGCTTGTTCCAGAGTATAGGAAGTCTCTGGGACAGGAATCTATCCCTCCAGCATGTCCTGTTTATTGTGGTGACAAGGTTTAGGTCCCTAGAGCATGTAGCTCAGAGGGATTGGTATTTCTTTAGGTGTAGCATGTCCAACACCTCTGAGTTTAACATAGCTTTATATGTTAGGCAGAGATCTCCTTGGAGTAAGTGATATGCTACAGAGTAAAGCTGGATTTTTTTGAGACGGTCAGTGTAGGGCATCTGTTTGAGGCCAGTAATACTCTTTGTGAGGTACTTCTGTGGCCTTTCCAGCTGCTGCAGATGTCTTGGGAGATACATTCCAAAAGGGGCATTGTACTCTATAATGGGTCTAATGAGTGCCGAGTAGAGGGGAACAATGACCTCTTTTTTCCTGGATGAGAACCCTGTGCCACATAGAAGGATTTCCTGACTACTGTGGCAATGTGATTATCAAAGGAGAGACTACTGTCCACCTGGGTCCCAAGGTCTCTTATCACACATTCAACATTAAGTAGACTGTCGTTTATGTGGTAGTTCATGGGTACAGAGTGTTTACCAAAGGGGATGAAAATGCACTTTTTGGCACTGAGCTTGAGGCCATGCCTCTGACACCAGGCATCTGCTTCAGTGAGCCCCTTCTCTAGGATGTCCACATCGTTTGAGGACTTGACTATGGCTCCTAGTTTGCAGTCATCTGCGAACCTCATTAGCTAGAGGCCTACTGTGTTAGCCTGTACTTCAGAGAAGTAGATACCAAACAGGAGAGGTCCCAGGATGGAACCCTGGGGTACTCCACTTGTCACTTGTTTGAAGTCAGATTTGGAGTCTGCAACTTTTACAGTGTGGGTTCTGTCATTGAGCCAGTTGGCAACCCATCTTGTGACGTAGGGATTTATACCTAGTTTAGTGAGTTTAGCTATAATTCCAGAATGGGGGATGGTGTTGAAAGCCTTGGTGAGGTCAAGATAGGCTGTGAGAACCACCTTACCCTCATCTATGGCTTTGATGACTGCCTCAAAGAAGTCGATCAGGTTCAGAAGGCATGATCTGCCTTTCACAACCCCGAACTTGGTGGGGTCCAGAGTTTGGAGGTTACCAATGTCTTTGCTTATGAGTTCTATGATGATACGTTCCATGGCCTTGCAGACCAGGCTCATCAGGCTAATAGGGCAATAGTTCCCAAGATCAGTGGTGGCTCCCCCTTTGTGGAGTGGGATAACTGTTGCTATGCACCATTCAGTGGGCACAAAGCCTGACATGAGACTATGATTGAACATGGTGCTTAGGTGGGGAGCTCGTTCATTCTGAAGTTCATGTAAAATGCAGCCTGGGATGTTGTCCGGTCCAATGGAAGTTGTGTTTTTGGTTTTAAAGAGTGCAGCTATTACCTGCATAGATGTAATTACAGGGACTCTGCATTCTTCCTGTATAGATATGGGCCCTTTAGAGGGTGAGAGGGGGGTAAAGTTAGCACTGAACCTATCTGCCAGGATGTTGGCAATATCAGTTGGTTCTGTAATTTTCATGCTGTTGTGCTGTATCTCAGAGCAGATCTGGGTGTTGCCATTGAGATTCTTGACATAGCTATAGAATGGTTTGTGGTTTCCCTTAGAATCAGTGGCGATTTTGTTTTCATAGCTAGCTTTGGAGGATCTTATAGGGGATCTCAGCTTCTTACTGAGGCAGACTAGGGAGCACCACCACTCATGGGATTTTACTCTCTTTTGCAACAGTTTCTTCCTTCTGTTGTAGAGTTTGTTTATGGCAGGTTTGTTTGTGTTTTTCGGCTTTTTCCGGTTTGGGCTTGCCACAGCGGAACTCCGGTCCACTAATGATTGGTAGTGGATTTTTACGTATGGGGTTACCAGCCCTGACGCACAACTTTCAATGAAGGCATGCCCCATTCACGTATGCCTCCACACAGAAGACGCTCTAGCTGAGTATCGAACGGGACAATATCTTGCTATGAGGCGACAACGCTACCGCAGCACCACCACTGCACCACCAAATTGGCTTCCTTTTTTAGGAAGATAGTATCTTGGTTCTGCTTGCGATAGCTCAACCCATGCACTCATGTAAGTGCTTATAGCATGCATTTGTGTAGGATTCAGCAGTCATAACTGTATTGTCCATCTGCATGGGTGTCATGAAGTTCACCACTTCTGTCTTAAGAAGCATAAAGTTGGCTTTGGAGAAATTTTTTACCGTGGTTTTCTTAATGGAGAGTGGGGGTGGGATGTGGATATCTAGATCTAGGGTGATTAGCTTATGGTCGGATCTGACCAACGAGGAGTTGACATCAGGAGTGGAACACCGATCACTCATGTTGGTAATGACTAGGTCTAGGATATTGTTGCCCCTGGTGGGGGTGTGGATAAGTTTATCCACAGCACTGGAATTTATGAATTCCAGAAAGCGTTGAGTGAAGGAGTTGGTACATGAGTAGTTTTCCCAGTTAATGGTGGAGTAGTTGAAATCACCCATTATTAGGGTGTTTGGTTGAACCCTAATATTTTCCAGTATATCAAGAAAAGAAGACTGGGAATCCTGGGGTATGGTGAGGGATCTGTAGCAAGCTACAATTTGGATTGCAGTTTTGTCCAGAGTTAGTTGCACTTGGATAACCTCAGATCCATTATGCTGAGCAACTAGCTTGGAGGTGTGGATATCCTTAATGAATATGGACACACCTCCGCCTTTGATGTTCTGGTCCAGGTTAGATGGCTGAAAAGTGTGGAATGAGTTATAGCCTGATAATGCAGGAGTGCTCTCTAAAGCCTTGAAACAGGTCTCAGTCACTGCAGAGATTTTGATGTTCTCCATTTTAAGGATGGCCTTGATTGAGTGCATTCTGAGATTTAGACTTCTATCATTGAGTATCATTACCTCAGTTTTTGCTTGCCTGTTCCTGTTATGGTGGTGAATTTGTCATTTGAACCTTGCCTAAAAAAGGCACTATAGGGGCGGCAAGAGTCTTAGCCAGTATCTGGAATCCCAGGGGTGACAGGTGCAGGCCATCTCTGGCAAAGCATCCTGGTCTGTCGACCATGTCGTCCCAGACAGACAAATACTGGATCCCCTTAGAATGACACCAGAAGCTTAGCCAATTGTTGAAGTCACTCATTTTGTCCTTGTATTACAGTATCATTCTGGGTGATGGCAGGATGCTACTCAGGGCTAGGGTCATACCTGCCTGGGCTACAAGATCAGAGAACTCTTCCATATCTCTTTTCATGTAGTCCACGGAGGTACATCTCAGGTTGTTCACACCAACATGGACAAAGACAGAGTCATATTTGTACTTGTTGTGGAGTGACCTGAGTGTGTGGGTTATGTGGCAGATTCTGGCACCTGACAGGCAGCTGACAGTAACCTTTTCCTTGTTTAGCCTAGTGAGTGGGACATCATTGTGCCTGACTATAGAGTCACCTATGACTAGTGTGTTGGGTACGTTGTTTTGCCTTATGGGCTTTGGTTTATTGGCACACTGAGTCTGTGTCCTATGTGTCATTTGGGTTTTGTTGGGGGGATGGATGTTGCTTGTGTTTCTGCTTTGGAGGTCTCTGTTGCTTGAGCAGATTATTATTGAGAGCCTCTGCAAATGTTTTTGTGTTTCTATGTGTAGATTTTGGTGGTGTAGGTTTAGTGGGACTATGTGATTAGTGTAGTGTGGTGCAAGTGTTTACCTTCTCCTCTTGACTGTCAAGTTCAGTCTTGGTTGGAGAGAGCTTTACCTCCAGTTTGGCTAGATAAGTGCATCTCTCACAGGTTGTGGTGTTGGGTGGTAGGAGGAGAGGGTTGTCTGTGTACATGAGGCAGTTGCTACACTACCACAGGATGCCCAGATTCATCAGATAGACAGGAGAGAACACTGGTAGCTGACACTTGGACATGCCTGAATAAAAAAACTACTTTCCTCAAGACAAGTGAGGAAAGTAAGTATAAGAGCTGTTTTTCTCTAAACAAGTGAGGAAAGTAAGTACAGAAACGGTTTTCTCTAGGTAAAGAGGAAGGTTGAGTGCTGTAGTAATTTGTAGCTTATTTAGTCCTAACAACAAGTTCTGAACAAGTGCTGAGCATGAATAAGCAAATTCAAGTGCTAAAACTAAGAATCTGTACCTGGATCTTGTAGTAGATAGACAAAACCAAAAATGCACAAGATACAAAACCAATGAAAAGGTGGAGCTCAAACCAAAGCACAGCAGTCAATATCCAATGTCCTGAACGTAAACGGTTTATTATTAATAACACAGTACATTTTCGTTACCTTATCTAAAGTATCTTCTTCAGAGGAAAAACAACAGGAATACAAAAAAGCACCAAATTTAAACTGGAATTGATGTAATCAGGTCAAAAAGCTCATCATTAAAAATTTTAATTCACCGCACTATCGGTGAATTCACGTCAAAACAAAAACTCAATGGTTAATACAGAATAAGTACACTGCATAAATACATTTTTATCAATTAAAAACAATCTTCTAGCGTTAACTAATGTTTTCATCATAAATGATGTAGTTATAGAATTGAAAGTGTATAAATAAATAGATAAGTAAAATCATGTTTTCATACACCTACTACCATAAAGTGAGTGAGTGCAAACAATGTAATATTTCAAATGTAATGAGGGGTTTGTTTATGAGTCAATATATTAGTGCAGAGACTACATGCTACTCTCTTATATATTAACTAGCAAATTTAAAAAAACTTAACTGTTAATAAATTGGTACAAAAACAGTCAACAAGTTAAGATCGCTATAAAATACTAATACTCAATAGCTCTGTCTAAATAAAACCAATACTGATCTATCTCAGAAGACTTCTGAGTTTTAAAAGACAGGCTATGTTGCAATTTTCGTTAAGACCAGGGAAAGTAAAAGCATCTAAAGTTAGTTGCCACTCAAGCTCACGAACTTCTAACATAAGGGATGAAGGACCACCCCTAATGTTGGGAAGTAGTTGGTCGATAGCTTGAAAGTGGAAACTATGGCCTGGATCACCATCAATATGCTTAGCTAAAGCATTTTCTTTCTTATTTTTCTTTATGGCATAAATATGCTCATATAACCTCTCTCAGAATTTACGATCAGTTTTGCCTAAGTAAAAAACTGAACAACAATCACAAGTAGCCAGGTAAATAATACTCTTCGACTCACAGTTGAGTTTGTGGTTGATAGAAAATTTCATATTGTTCACTTCAAAAAAACTACCAGGTCTAACATATCTACACATGTTACATGTCCCACATAAAAATGTGCCTTTAGATCTAATAATAGCTGTAGTATTTTTCTTTTCTAATAAGGTTTTAAGGTTCGCACCTCTCCTATACACTATAGTAGGAGAGAAAACAAGTTTATCTACTAAAAGTTGGTTGCCCCTAATGAAGTGCTAATTTTTGAACAAAATAGACTTGATTAGTTCAATTTCTTTATTAAAGGTAGTGACAAAACTGATGTTGTAATGCATTACTGGTATGGTAGGATGTGGGTCATGTTGATTAGATCTTTGGTAATTTTCAGTCAAACTAGTGTGCGAAAGCACTGGAGAAGACTGGTTGTCACTATCCCTAAAAGTAAGGAAAATTGGACTGTTGTAATCAGATGACTTCAAAGCTGCATTTCTAAAAGGTAAAAGGGGTGTGTATACACCACTATTATGTTTAAACTCAACTTCCTGAAACAATTCATCAATTAAGGAAGAAGGGTAACTCCGATTAGTAAACATGTCTTTTAATAATTGACATTCCTTGTAAAAAGCTTGGTCAAGTGAACATTCTCGCAGCTCTTATAAATTGGCCTTTTACAATAGACCGCTTTTGCTTATAAGGATGGGCGCTAGTGTAATGCAAAAAAGAATTACAATAAGAAGGTTTTCTAAAAATGGTGGAGTGAAAACTAAGTAAAAAACTGAACAACAATCACAAGTAGCCAGGTAAATAATACTCTTCGACTCACAGTTGAGTTTGTGGTTGATAGAAAATTTCATATTGTTCACTTCAAAAGAACTACCAGGTCTAACATTTCCTTAAGTGATCCTTAGTTAGTTTTACATCTAGGTAGTCAATAGAAGATGTCTCAAATTGGTAAGTAAACTTAAAGAATGTGGTAGAAGAATTAAAATATTCCAGTAAAAGAGACGCTTCATCCTTGTCACCATTGAACAAAATACAAATGTCATCTAAAAATCTTGTATAGTAAACGAGATGAGACATAATCTCAGAGTTACTGAAAGTGAAAGTTTTCTCCCAATACGCCATAAACAAATTTGCAACACTAGCGCCACATGGCAAACCCATTGCGACACCTTGTTTCTGTAAAAAGTACTCTCCATTAAACATAAAGAAGATGGAAGACAAAATAATGTCAATGAGGTCAGTAACTAGGTCAATTTCCTCTTTGGTAGCTTTTAGTTCTATCAACATTAAAGCTATCCATTCAGTTGCTTCTACGTGTGGGATAGAGGTATATAGATCAACTACATCCACAGTTAAAAAATTGAGTTTGTCACCGGGTTTTTCCCAAAGTGGATGAAGACACATTTTTTTGCATTGAGCTTAAGGCCATGGTTCTGACACCAGTCATTGGTCTCACTGAGGCCTTTCTGTAGGATGTCACCAAAATCTGGTACCAATGGTCAAAAAAGGCAAAACAGGAGCTAAATTAGCGTACCACAGTTTATTGAATGCTTTCCTCAAAAGACTTCATCAGACAAAAGCGTTCAATAAACTGTGGTATGCTAATTTAGCTCCTGTTTTGCCTTTTTTGACCATTGGTACCAGATTTTGGTGGCATTGTTTAATTTTGATTCGGTTTGCACCTTTTTTATCGTCCTTTCTGTAGGATGTCAACATCACTTAGGGAGTTAATAATAGCTCCCAATTTGCAATCATCTGCAAACTTTGTCAGCCAGAGTCCCTTCATGTTGGCCTGGACTTCAGAGAAGTAGATACCAAACAGGACAGGACCCAGGACCGAACCCTGTGGGACTCCACTCTTGACTGGTCAGCAGTCTGACTTGGAGTCAGCTACTTTCACACTGTGGTTTCTATCTGTGAGCCAGTTTGCAACCCACCAAGTGATACAGGGGTAGATGCCTAGCTTAGTAAGTTTTTCTATGATTCCTGAGTGGGGAATGGTATCAAAGGCCTTGGCCAGATCAAGGTAGGCTGTATAAACCACCTTACCTTCATCCACAGCGCTGGTGACTGACTCAAAGAAGTCGACCAAGTTGAGCAGGCATGATCTACCCTTCATAAAACCAAACTGTGTAGGATTCCTTATATCCTTGTTATTAGGTCCATGATGATGTGTTCCATAGCTTTGCGTATCAAACTCGTCAGGCTAATGGGGTGATAGTTCCCGGGGTTTATAGTCCTTTGTGGAGAGGGACGACTATAGCAGTGTGCTATTTGGTAGGGACAAAGCCTGAGGTTAGGCTGTGACTGAACAGGGCACACAGGTGAGGTGCCAGTTCACTCTGTAGGTCATGTAGAACACAGCCAGGCATACTGTCAGGTCCCATATAAGCTGTATTCTTGGCCTTGGCCATTGCTGTTTTAACCCGTGCAGCAGTAATACTGGATGTCTGGCAATCTACTGGTATTGTAATTGGTCCTTTGGGGGGTGGAGAGAGGGGTAAAGTTAGGACTGAATCTGTCCGCCAGTATATTTGCAATATCTGTTGGCTCAGTATAGGAGGTACCGTTGTGCAGTAGCTCAGAGCAAATCTGGGTATTGTCATGGAGATTCTTTACACAACTATAGAAGGCCTTGTGGTTGTCTTTACTATCTGTTGCAATTCTGTTTTCATAGCTAGCTTTAAAGGATTTGATGAGGGATCTCAACCTTTTGTTGAGGCTGAAAAGGAAGTTTTTCCAGTCTTGGGACATCAACTTATTCCACATCAGTTTCCTCCTTCTGTTGTATAGATTGTTTATGGCAGGGGACCACCAGATTGACTTCCTTTTTTTTGAGGAGAGCATCTTAGTTCTATTGGGTATGGCGAGATCCATGCATTTGTGTACGTGTTTGTACAGTGCATTGGTGTATGATTTGGTGGTCATGCAACTATTCTCCATTTGCATGGGTGCCCTGAAGTTAGCCACCTCTGTTTTTAGGAGCCCAAAGTTAGCTTTGGAGAAGTTTTTCATGGTGGTTACCTTTGTTGGGGGGGGGGATGTGGATTTCCAAGGTGATTAGCTTGTGATTGGATCTAGCCAGGGAGGAGTTTAAATGAATGATTGTACTACCCTCATGCCCTATTGGTGACTGCCAAATCCGCCCCTAACAGCTTGTACCTGGAGCAGCTGCCCTCTTTGTACTGCACTATATCCAGCTCTGTTTAGTTCAGTAGCCTTCTTTGCTCAGTAACATTTTGTTTTCTTTTTGTACACAAAAAGATTTCATCTGTTAGTCTATTAATCTGTAGACTTGTACTGATTCATACCCAAAATAGTTGAATAGAATTGTGTTTATGTGATATATTATCTTATTTATGCCTGTGCAGGATTTGCATCTATTTTACCTTGTCTCATTTCTGTGTAATATGTACTCTTTCATCATTTGCATTAGCAGGTGTAATAACCACTTATATTTGCTTATGTGGTCTTAAAAATCTTTATAGTAGACTTGTTGAGGACAAACTCTGCTTATGTAGAATATTGCACCGGTTTTATCTTCAGCTATCATATGATGCACAATACCTTCTTACATGTACATATGGTAGCATGTCTAAAATTGTTTTGTGTTCTATTTGTATAGTCTTTCTGCAATTGTCATCCTGTATACCAAGGCTTGAGAATGGGATTATCTACATATCTGTATATGTTTTGTAATTTACTTTATTAGTATGTGTTTGTAACTAGGTTTGATTGGCATTTGTTTATCAGTGTAGAAGTCCTGGGATATCTTGCTTTCTACTGTTCTGTTTTTGCACTGTTGCCTTATGAGCCTGACTCATATCTAAAAAAGGTCTGAGTAAAAGCCCACTTGCCAGGTTATCAGATGTAATAAATAAGTAAACAGTGTCCTTGACTAGTCTATTAATTGTGATGGCAGTACATTTTAACCACAAAAGCAAAATGTCCCAGGCACCTTCCAAACTTCAAACCATCTAAGACACCCAACAACCTAAAATACATAAACCCAAACACCACAGACACGTCTAATATGGTGGGCAAAGCAATATGCCTCCTCCCCAAAAACTTATCCAACCAACTCTGAGATCAGGTTTAGCTTAGGGTAAGTGATGTTTGTGACACAGAACCACAAACATAGTTAAATCATACTTCACATTCTATGTACCTCTCACTGCCATAGCAACAATCTCCTGACCTAAAGCATTTCTCTTGTGTGGTTGCATTGGTATATGACCTGACATGTATACTATAGGCTGTCACAATGAATCCCATCATCATTCATCAGAACAGTGCACATTTATTTAACTATATACCAGTGCTAGTCCCCATAAGTTATGTGGATCAGTGTCACTATGGTGTATGTACAAATGTTTGCCTGTAGTGGAACTGGTAGAAAGTACCATGGAGCAATGTACACAACACCTTCTGTAAAAAAGTCAAAGAGCTCAGAATCTGAAATGCAGGGTCATTTTGTGTACCTCTTCTCATGTGGGGGTGCTTGGTTGAACACCGTAATTTCATGTCATATCCATTTCCCATGGTGCTCTCCAACAAGTTATATATCCTCTATTTGTGTTCTCAGTAGTTATGATTTTTCTTTCCAGATCAAGTGTTTTGTCTGGGGTCTTTGCAAACCCCTTTACCGTCCATAATTTGAATATGGCATTCACTGATTACCTTCAGGAAAAACTATACTCTTCCCTGTGAAAATGTTGAGACTGTACCCAGAAAAAGGCAAAAATACTTTTAGAATTTGTCTAGATTATTTTAGTGGTCTTCCTTTTATTAAGTTCATAGATTCATAGGTAAGTATTTTAGTGGTCTTCCTTTTATTAGGTTCATAGATTCATAGGTAAGTACTAAGCTAGCTGCCCTTGTGGGCCATTTTAAGTGTAGCCAGCTTCCCTTTTTCTGCTCAAAGTAGCCTTTCCCATTCTGTTATAGGTTCATAGGTTCATAGGTTCATACTAGGCTATCTGCCCTAGGGCATTTATAAGCCTAGCCAGAGTGTGTTTGGCTTTCGCCACCCATTTTAAATTAATTTTGCTATGCCTTTTTTTGAGGTTAGTATACTGTGCCTCTGTCTAACAGTGACACAGAAGTGATAGCCGGGGTAAACCTACGATCTCCATCCACTCATCAAGATTCCTCTTGAAGAGAGTCAATGTGGGACTCTGCCTAACCTGGACTGGGATTTTATTCCAGAGTGAAGGGAGCCTCTGCTTATGAATCTGTCCCTCCAGCATGTCCTATTTATTTCAGTGCTGAGGTTCAAGTCTCTCGCGCGCGTAGCTCGATGGGATTTGGATTTTCTGAGGTGCAGCATGTCCATTAATTCCGGGTTGGACATGGCTTTATACTCAGGCACAGATCGCCTCTGAGCAGGCGGTATGCCACTGAGTAGAGCTGGAGTTTCTTTAACCGGCAGCATATGGCATCTGTTTGAGCCCTTTGATCCTCTTGGTGAGGTAATTTTGGGGTCTTTCCAGTTGCTGCAGGTGTCTGGTAAGGTACATCCCAAAAGGGGCATTGTACTCAATTATGGGCCTGATGAGGGATGAGTAAAGAGGCACGATGACCTCCCCTGATCTAGATGTGAATCCCTTCATGATTAGGTGGGCTATATAAAATGTTTTTCTAACCACTTTGGCCACGTGGTTGTCAAATGAGAGATTGCTATCAACTTGGGTCCCCAGGTCCCTAATGACTTCTTCTGTACTTAATGGATTACCACCTATGTGGTAATTTGTGGGCACTTTGTTTTTGCCAAAGGGGATGACTATACACTTTTGGCGCTAGCTTGAGGCCATGGCTCTGGCACCAGTTGTCTGTTTCTATGAGGCCCTTTTTGGAGGATGCTTGTGTCAGCTGGAGAGTTAATAATGGCTCGTAATTTGCAATCATCTGCCAACTTTGTCAGCCAGAGTCTCTTCATGTTGGCCTGGACTTCAGAGAAGTAGATACCAAACAGGAGAGGACCCAGGACCGAACCCTGTGGGACTCCACTTGACTGGTCAGCAGTCTGACTTGGAGTCAGCTACTTTCACACTGTGGTTTCTATCTGTGAGCCAGTTTGCAACCCACCAAGTGATATAGGGGTATTTGCCTAGCTTAGTAAGTTTTTCTATGATTCCTGAGTGGGGAATGGTATCAAAGGCCTTGGCCAGATCAAGGTAGGCTGTATAAACCACCTTACCTTCATCCACAGCACTGGTGACTGACTCAAAGAAGTCGACCAAGTTGAGCAGGCATGATCTACCCTTCATAAAACCAAACTGTGTAGGATTCCTTATATCCTTGTTATTAGGTCCATGATGATGTGTTCCATAGCTTTGCATATCAAACTCGTCAGGCTAATGGGGTGATAGTTCCCGGGGTTTATAGTCCTTTGTGGAGAGGGACGACTGTAGCAGTGTGCTATTTGGTAGGGACAAAGCCTGAGGTTAGGCTGTGACTGAACAGGGCACACAGGTGAGGTGCCAGTTCACTCTGTAGGTCATGTAGAACACAGCCAGGCATACTGTCAGGTCCCATATAAGCTGTATTCTTGGCCTTGGCCATTGCTGTTTTAACCCGTGCAGCAGTAATACTGGATGCCTGGAAATCTACTGGTATTGTTATTGGTCCTTTGGGGGGTGGAGAGAGGGGTAAAGTTAGGACTGAATCTGTCCGCCAGTATATTTGCAATATCTGTTGGCTCAGTATAGGAGGTACCATTGTGCAGTAGCTCAGAGCAAATCTGGGTATTTTCATGGAGATTCTTTACACAACTATAGAAGGCCTTGTGATTGTCTTTACTATCTGTTGCAATTCTGTTTTCATAGCTAGCTTTAAAGGATTTGATGAGGGATCTCAACCTTTTGTTGAGGCTGAAAAGGAAGTTTTTCCAGTCTTGAGACATCAACTTATTCCGCATCAGTTTCCTCCTTCTGTTGTATAGATTGTTTATGGCAGGGGACCACCAGATTGACTTCCTTTTTTTTGAGGAGAGCATCTTAGTTCTATTGGGTATGGCTAGATCCATGCATTTGTGTACGTGTTTGTACAGTGCATTGGTGTATGATTTGGTGGTCATGCAACTATTCTCCATTTGCATGGGTGCCCTGAAGTTAGCCACCTCTGTTTTTAGGAGCCCAAAGTTAGCTTTGGAGAAGTTTTTCATGGTGGTTACCTTTGTTGGGGGGAGGGATGTGGATTTCCAAGGTGATTAGCTTGTGATTGGATCTAGCCAGGGAGGAGTTTAAATGAATGATTGTACTACCCTCATGCCCTATTGGTGACTGCCAAATCCGCCCCTAACAGCTTGTACCTGGAGCAGCTGCCCTCTTTGTACTGCACTATATCCAGCTCTGTTTAGTTCAGTAGCCGTCTTTGCTCAGTAACATTTTGTTTTCTTGTTGTACACAAAAAGATTCCATCTGTTAGTCTATTAATCTGTAGACTTGTATTGATTCATACCCAAAATAGTTGAATAGAATTGTGTTTATGTGATATATTATCTTATTTATGCCTGTGCAGGATTTGCATCTATTTTACCTTGTCTCATTTCTGTGTAATATGTACTCTTTCATCATTTGCATTAGCAGGTGTAATAACCACTTATATTTGCTTATGTGGTCTTAAAAATCTTTATAGTAGACTTGTTGAGGACAAATTCTGCTTATGTAGAATATTGCATCTGTTTTATCTTCAGCTATCATATGATGCACAATACCTTCTTACATGTACATATGGTAGCATGTCTAAAATTGTTTTGTGTTCTATTTGTATAGTCTTTCTGCAATTGTCATCCTGTATACCAGGGCTTGAGAATGGGATTATCTACATATCTGTATATGTTTTGTAATTTACTTTATTAGTATGTGTTTGTAACTAGGTTTGATTGGCATTTGTTTATCAGTGTAGAAGTCCTGGGATATCTTGCTTTCTACTGTTCTGTTTTTGCACTGTTGCCTTATGAGCCTGACTCATATCTAAAAAAGGTCTGAGTAAAAGCCCACTTGCCAGGTTATCAGATGTAATAAATAAGTAAACAGTGTCCTTGACTAGTCTATTAATTGTGATGGCAGTACATTTTAACCACAAAAGCAAAATGTCCCAGGCACCTTCCAAACTTCAAACCATCTAAGACACCCAACAACCTAAAATACATAAACCCAAACACCACAGACATGTCTAATATGGTGGGCAAAGCAATATGCCTCCTCCCCAAAAACTTATCCAACCAACTCTGAGATCAGGTTTAGCTTAGGGTAAGTGATGTTTGTGACACAGAACCACAAACATAGTTAAATCATACTTCACATTCTATGTACCTCTCACTACCATAGCAACAATCTCCTGACCTAAAGCATTTCTCTTATGTGGTTGCATTGGTATATGACCTGAAATGTATACTATAGGCTGTCACAATGAATCCCATCATCATTCATAAGAACAGTGCACATTTATTTAACTATATACCAGTGCTAGTCCCCATAAGTTATGTGGATCAGTGTCACTATGCTGTATGTACAAATGTTTGCCTGTAGTGGAACTGGTAGAAAGTACCATGGAGCAATGTACACAACACCTTCTGTAAAAAAGTCAAAGAGCTCAGAATCTGAAATGCAGGGTCATTTTGTGTACCTCTTCTCATGTGGGGGTGCTTGGTTGAACACCATAGTTTCATGTCATATCCATTTTCCGTGGTGCTCTCCAACAAGTTATATATCCTCTATTTGTGTTCTCAATAGTTATGATTTTTCTTTCCAGATCAAGTGTTTTGTCTGGGGTCTTTGCAAACCCCTTTACCGTCCATAATTTGAATATGGCATTTATTGATTATCTTCAGGAAAAACTATACTCTTCCCTGTGAAAATTTTGAGACTGTACCCAGAAAAAGGCAAAAATACTTTTAGAATTTGTCTAGATTATTTTAGTGGTCTTCCTTTTATTAAGTTCATAGATTCATAGGTAAGTATTTTAGTGGTCTTCCTTTTATTAGGTTCATAGATTCATATGTAAGTACTAAACTAGCTGCCCTTGTGGGCCATTTTAAGTGTAGCCAGCTTCCCTTTTTCTGCTCAAAGTAGCCTTTCCCATTCTGTTATAGATTGGCCTTACCCATCCTATGGTCGATAAATATATATTACCACTAATGAGAATAACCAGGATCATACCACAGATAATTTGAGGGGACTCGTGCAGGGGATAAAGCATTTAGGAGATGCCTCTGTCCATTAGTAGTACATGGGGCAGTATTGGGGTAAGCTTTCTGTTTCCCATCCATAAATCTAAGTTGATCTTGAAAATGGACAGGTATGAACTTCATTTTATGTGGACAGGGAGTCTGTCCACAGCAGCAGTATCCTCTGCGAGATATACCAGACCCTCCCAACTGTTCTGTTGATGTTGCAGAAGAGGCTTAGATCCCTAGCCTGAGTATTTCTGATGTCATTTGGCTTGCTGATTTGCAGTAAATCCATCAGCAATGGTTCAGCGGATGTCTTGTATGGCAGACACAGATCACCTCTTAGCAGTCTGTAGGATACCGAGTATAGCGAGAGGTGGTTGAGTCAGTCCATGTAGGACATGTTTAGACCTTGTATCCTTTTAGTAAGGAATCTCTGTGGGCATTCCAGTTTTGCATGTGTCTTGACAGATACATGCCAAAGAGGGTATTATATTCAATGATTCGCCTAACGAGGGCTGAGTAAATGTTGACCAATGATATCACTAGATCTAGGCACAATATGTTTGTTTATAAGCTGTACAATATAGAAGGACTATGTTACAACAATAGACACATGCTGGTCAAATGTTAGGCCACTGTCAACATACATTGCCAAATCCCAAACAACTGGGTCAACTTTTATGGGCATATGTGGCAGTTCCCTGGTGCTATATGACTTCCCAAAAAATATAATATTGCATTTTTGGCATTTAGTTTCAGACCATGATTTGACACCTGTTATTTATTTGACACAAACCTTCCTGAAGGATGGCTAAGTCATTGGGGATTCAATAATTGCTCCTAGCTTGCATTCATCTGCAGATTTAGTAAGCCAGAGCCCTTTGCTATTGGCTTTTACATCAGAAAAGTAAATGCCAAATATGAGAGATCCCATCACAGAACCCTGGGGAACTCCACCAGTGTCTGGTCTCTTTCTGGAGGTAACTTCCCCTATTTTGATTATCTGTGCACTATTTGTGAGCCATCTGGCAATCCATTGAGTGACATAGGGGTTTATTCCCAGTTTATTTAAATTTTCTGCTATGCCTGAGTGGGGAATTGTGACAAAAGGTTTTGCCAGGTCAAGATATGTAGTGTGCACCATTTTACCTTTTTTCAATTGCTTTGGTGACCTTTTCAAAAAAATATCCACCAGGTTGAGTCAGCGTGACTTGCCCTTGATGAATCCAAACTGAAACAGGTCTAGTGTTTGGAGCTTCTCTATCTTGTGATTGATTAGTTCCATAATAAATCTTTCCATGGCTTTGCATATGAACCTGGTCAGACTTATGGGACTATAACTGCCTAGGTCTGTTCTATATTCACTTGGTACAAAACCTGTATGGATGCTGTGATTGAATAGTGTTGTTAGGTGTGTGACTAAATCATGCTTCATGTTATTTAAGATGCATCCATGGATATTGTCAGGACCCAATGATACAGTATTTTTAGCTCTGGATAGCACTTTTAGGACCTGGTCTTGTGTAATAGTTGGAGGTGAGCCAGTGTCAGCTATATCTTGATGGACAGATGGAAATGGAGGTAAATTTATGGGCCAGTAGATTAGCTATATCTTCAGCCTCAGTATAGGTAACATCATTCACAATCAGCTCAGCGCATTGCAGCATTGTGCTTTTGAGATTAAGAACTTAATTAAAAATGCTGTGTAGTTGTGTTTTGCTTGGGTTAACTATTTTAGACTCAAACTTGGCTTTGGTGGATTTTATTAAGCTCCTGACTCGTTTGTTTATTTCAGTGACAAGGGCTCTAACATACTTGGAATTACTCTTCTTACTTTAGGTCAAAGTTATTTTTCCTTTTATTATAAACCTTGTTGATATTATGGTTCCATCATGTGGGTTTGTTTCTGTGGTTTACCCTGCATTTGTTCCTGTGGGTTATAGATACAGATATAGTGTGGTAGTATACATGTCTGCATATTCAGTAGCATTAACTGAGTTTGATGTGGATATGAAGCTTGCAAGTGCATCATTTAGGAGTAGGTAGTTTGTTCTAAAGAAATGTCTAAAGGTACACTGGGTTACTTTCTTTGCAAACACACACACGCACATGCACACACACATGCGCGTGCGTGCGCGCGCGCGCACACACACACACACACACACACACACACACACACACACACACACACACACACACACACACACACACACACACACACGTGTTCTATACTTGTTCCTTGGAACATTCCTGCAGCTCCTGTTTATTTATCCCTTGTTAAATGGTGTTAATTTTTTTTTTTATTATAGCTACAATAAGCCATTGCCTCATTTTAAAATAAAAATTCCTACATTTTAGTTATTGAAGTGCCTTGATCCTTGTATCACACATACATCTTTATCTTTATTTCTACCACATGCCTTCCAGACAATATGTTACAATTTAGATTTCCCTATTTAGAAACATTGCAATGTAACTTTATTTACAAATATTTTATCAGAGAAAGAAAGCAGAAGAAATAAACTCCAAGAAAGATAGATAGATAGATAGATAGATAGATAGATAGATAGATAGATAGATAGATAGATAGACAGACAGACAGACAGGCAGACAGACTGGATGATAAATTTTGACCAAACAAAGCACTAACATAACATATACTTTGTTGTTATTCTCACAGAATGCAGGGGCAGTTTAAGGAGGAATCAATTATAAGTCTGCGAAGGAAGAAGTCACTTCATTACATACTGAGACTTTTTTTGCAACTGAATTAAGCATCAAAACATTTGACATAGTCACCCACACTGACTTAAACTTTTTTCCATTTATGCATGCTCCCTGTGGAATCACTGAAAGGGTAAAATAACTGGGGGCGTGTGCATAACTCCACATGGGCTTAGTTTGACAATTAAACTTTTTACAGCGGCATATTTCAATACAGCACGCACATTTTTTTCTTTCAGCTAAGATGGATATCTGTGTCATGCTGCTTTCGTTCTTTAATTGAGCAAGATATAATACCATATTCTGTTGCATTTATAATGTATGCAGGAAGGTGGGCAGCAAAACAAATCACTGAGTGTTATACATTAAATCATCTTGATTTATTTTTTTGAGTATTGCTTGGTGTAGTCAATAATTTCTTTTATAAAGTACATCTATTTCAAATTATTCTCATTGCTATTCAGTACCTTTTAAGCAAGCGGCAGGATTTGTTACTAAATTGACCTAAGAGAACTGTATGATTCTGCACAGGATTTCTGGTCTCATTGAAGACATTTGCATAAAATCCGTAATACAGTAATTATGCAGTTCAGGTGCAGAGGTTAAGTAATTAATTGTGTTTTAGGACAGGAAACAACATAATGCATGAACAATTCACCTTATAAACAAGTTGCATTTTCCTGCCAGGAAAGTGTCATGCAAGCAGTACACATTAAATCTTCTGTCCAACTCACACACACTTTAAAGGCCATAATATCAAAAATGTAGAGGGTTGCATAGCTAAGGGCCACCTCCATTCTGTAAAGCAATCCCAGTACTAAATTGCAAGTCTGTCTTCCCTGCTGACTCCACACTGGGAAGTAAAACATTCTGTGCACCGTGTACAATGACCCCAAAACCATACCTTAATACAGTTGTCATTATATGACAAGTAGGCAATGAGATTTACTAATGGACTTTGTGAATGAAGCTCATTAACTATTCCTTTCTTAGTACAACAAGTGTTAAGCCAGCAACTTAACTGCCATGTTCATTCAAGGGCAGCTGTCTCCACAGCTCTAACTGTATGCCATAATTTACACTGCAGGCGTTAAACTTGGCGGGAATACAGATACTGACATATAGGAGGCCCTGTAAAATTCTGAAGCTGTGTGGTACAAATGTGTCACCTGTAGGTTGGATCTTAAAATGCATGAAGACAGGGTAATCTCTGTCATTTCACAAGTGTGAAATGGTAGAGGGTACCTGATGTGGGGCTGCCCCAAAGAAACACTAAAGATTGTATCTCTCAGTTGTCCAAAATTCTGAAATAAAAAATCCTATGCAACTACCTACTACATATGGCTGTGGAACCCTGTATGACCCTGAACCAGCTTCGCTCTGCTTGTAGTACAAATGTAACTGCATGTGGGAACTCATATTATAGATACTGTATCTTGTTACCTAGTACTGCCTGGACTGGCAGTTCCTAGATACATGTGGAATGCTAACTACACAGCAATACCCCACTGATTTTAATAGATGCACAGATGCTTTGCATTTTTCACTTTCTTCCAATGTCAATATAAAATTTTAAAGTGTTTCAGTATATGGAACTGAATTCCTGCTTCTGCATTGGGTGCAGGATTCAGAGAATACTCATAGTGTCACTGCTTGAGGTAGTATGCAAACGTAAACATAACACTTTGAATCCTGGTTTCTTTTGCCTCTTATCTTTATAGGCTCACAATAATTAGCATGTGTGTGGTCCAAGAGACCCCTGAAGAATCTGGCCAATTTCATAATTTTCCAGTGCATTGTCTGGTTAAATGACATTATCAGAGTCACACAACAGGGGAATAGAGGCTAAAGAAATCAACATCTGCAATACAAGATGCAACTCATTAATACTTCATAGCCTCATTCGTCTGTGCTAACTGCAGGAGGAATGAGCAAATGCGACCCTGTTTTTTCCTGTTAGGAGCCCTGTTGGTCCCCACAAATAAAACTGTCCAACAGAGTTTGTAAAGGTAAAATGTCCTCCCTCCTATCTTCACGTTGTAATTGTATGATACTGACTGTGGGTTGATTCAACACATCCCTTACCGCTCCAGCTGCTGGATGGTGTTGAATATTTGTGGAAGTAAATAACTAGAATAGCAATTTCAGTGTTGTGTTGAAGTGTACATTTTACTACCAATGTAGAAACATAACAGACCAGTTCACAAATGAGCTGCTAAAGAGTTTCTGTGTATGGAGCAGACTGGTTCCTTGCCTATGATTCACATCAGTTTGCTGATGATAACATATGTTAGCTGCAAGCCAAAGCCAAACTGGGTAGAGGGTGAATGAAGTGTATTAGCCAGCTTATGTGATTAGTCAAGTGGTTACTATCATCATTATATAACAGAGATGTTTTCAAAAAGGATAGCGCAGCGCCGGTTAAACAAGGTTAAACTTTTTCTGGCTCCGCCAAGTCTGCTCTTCAAATTTTCCCTTAAGGAAGCTCTACTCTTAGTATAACCAGACTACTCACTGTATTATAAGCCTAGCACTTGTTCTCAATACTTCTCTACTAAGTAAGCACTCTCGTACTAAGTAAAGCACTACAGCTACTTACCACCCCTGTGAATATCCACTTCCCTTAAAGGTATACCACTCCCTTATACTGTTCTAGCATGTTGAGTGGTAGATTACTGGTGTCGTCTCCAGTTCAGCTGGTCAATCTGGGTATCTTGAGACAATGCTACAATTGTCTCATGTACACAGACAACCCTCTCCTCCTCCCAACAAACACAAATACATGTGAGAGATGCAACTATATAGCCAAACTGGAGGCTGAACTCTCTCAACTCAGGGCTGGCATGACCAGACAGGAGGAGATGGCAACCACACACACAACAATCCCAGTCCCACATAGACCTACCACAACTGCAAACCAAACACATAAAACACAAAGACATACTCGGAGGCTCTAATAAAAAACTTACCAAAACAACAGAGGCTCCCAAAGCAGACATCCAAAAATCCACCACCTGAAAACAAAACACATGCAACACATACTTCAATAAATCAGTGTGTCGACCAATCGCAGCCCTTAAGGCCAAACACCTTGCCTGATACACTAGTAATAGGTGGCTCCATAGTCAGACACACTGATGTCCCACTGACCAGGCTGAACAAGGAGAAAGTGACTGTGAGCTGTCTATCGGGAGCTAGGATCCGCCACATAACACACTCACTCAGGTCACTCCAAAGCAAGTACAAATATGACTCCGTCATTGTCCATGCTGGTGTGAATGACCTGAGACGTACCTCCTGGACTACATGAAAAGAGACATAGAGGAGCTCTCCAATTATGTAGCCCAGGCTGGTATGACCCTGACCCTGAGCAGCATCTTGCCCTCACCAAGAATGATACCACAATACAAAGACAAGATGATCAGCTTTAACAATTGGCTCAAGTACTGGTGTCATTCTAAGGGGATGCAATGTCTGTCTGCCTGGGATGATATGTTGGACAAGCCACGCTGCTTCGCAAGGGATGGCTTACACCTGTCACCACTGGACTTCCGGATATTGGCTAAGGCTCTTGCCACCCCCATAATGCCTTTTTAGGCAAGGCTCAAAAGACAAACCCACCTCCTTAGAAAATAAAAATGGAAAAAAACTAAGGGTAATGCTGCTCAACGCCAGAAGTCTAAATCTCAAGATGCAGGCACTTGATGCACTCCTCAGCATGAAGAACATCGACGTCTGTGCAGTAACTGAAACCTGGTTCAAGGCTCCTGAGAGCACCCCAGCGCTACCAGGCTATACCTCGTATCATGCTTTTCAGCCCCAAAACCTGGGCCAAACCACAAAGGGAGGGGGAGTGTCCATATTCATGAAGGACACCCACACCTCCAGGTTAGTAGCAACACATGAAACATCAGAGACCATACAGGTGCAACTAACCATAGGCAAAACTGCTATACAACTAGTAGCATGTTACAGACCACCCTCCCAATCTCAAGAACCCCACTCAGCCTTCCTGAAGACATTGGAGGATATGAATGTATCACAAAATACCATCATACTGGGAGACTTCAACTACCCAAACATAGATTGGGTACATTATTCTAGCCCTAATACCCTAGCCCAAAGGTTCCTGGAATTCATAAATTCAAATGCACTGGAACAACTAGTCACCTCTCCCACTAGGGAGATAATATACTAGACCTGATCATCACAAACATGGGGACAAAATGCTCCACACCGGAAGTATACCCCTCACTAGTGAGATCTGACCACAAACTAATCACCCTGGATATACATATCCCACCTCCACCGCCAGCACAAAAGACCACAGTGAAAAACTTCTCAAAAGCAGACTTCACTCTTCTTAAGACTGAGATGATATCCTTTAAGCCCACTGTGCCAGTGGATACCACATCCCACAATGCCGAATCCTTCACAAATGCTTTCTATGGACATCTCCAAGAATGCATGGATCATGCAATCCCAAACAAATCCAAGTCCCTCCCCACCAAATGTAAGCATCCTATCTGGTGGACCTCAGCCATAAACAAATTGTATAACAAAAGAAGGAAGCTACTGCACGTCAGAGTGAAATCCCATGAAGGGAAGACATCTCTGATCAACATTAGCAGAAAACTACGTTCTCTCATAAAAACATCCAAGGCAAACTTTGAGAGAAAAATCGTTAAGGACACTAAAGATAACCACAAAGCCTTCTTCAGCTATGTTAGAAACCTCATGGAAACCCTCAGATATGCTCAGAGTTGGTTCACAACAACAAAAAATACACTGAACCCACAGATATTGCTAACATTCTGGCTGACAGGTTCAGTGCAAATTTCTCCTATCCTTCACACTCAAAAGAAGAGATACTTATCCCAGCTGAATGTAATCTCCTGTCATCTCAGATGTCCAAGTGAGAACCGCCTAAACAAAGCAAAAACACAGCATCAATGGGACCTGACGGTTTCCCGGGTGCGTGTTACGTGAACTCCAAGAGGAGCTAAACCCACACATAAAAATGCTATTTAACCTTAGCCTTACTTTGGGATATGTACCTGAACACTGGCGTACAGCAACAGTGGTCCCACTCCACAAGGGGGTGCCTCCACAGACCCTGGAAACTACCGCCCCATAAGCTTAACTAGCCTGGTCTGCAAAGCTATGGAAAGAATCATTATGGAACTCATAAACAGAGACATAGGGGACCTACAGACACTTGACCCCACCCAGTTCAGCTTTGTAAAGGGCAGATCCTGCCTTTTAAACCTGGTTGACTTTTTTGAAACAGTCACTAGAGCCATTGATGAGGGCAAAGCAGTCCATACAGCATACCTGGACTTGGCTAAGGCCTTCGACACAATACCCTACTCAGGCATCATAGATAAGCTAAACAGCTTAAAAGTAAACCCTTATGTCACTAGATGGGTTGCAAACTGGCTAAAGGACAGAACCCATAAAGTTAAAATCGCTGGAGCAATGTCAGACTCAAAGCCAGTCACAAGTGGTGTCCAACAGGGATCTGTCCTGGGACCCCTCTTGTTCGGCATTTATTTCTCAGATGTTAAAGCAAACATGGGAGGGCTGTGGCTGACAAAGTTTGCAGATGACTGCAAACTAGGCGGCATAGTCGATACACCAGCAGATACACACATCCTACAAAAAGGCCTCACTGAAACGGACAACTGGTGCCGTAGTCACGGCCTTAAACTAAATGCCAAGAAATGTATAGGCATCCCTTTTGGAAAAAACAAAGTACCCACAAATTATCACATAGACAGCAACCCACTGAGTACGGAAAAAGTAATCAGAGACCTAGGGAACCAAGTAGACAGCGACCTCTCATTTGACACCCACGTTGCCAAAGTGGTTAGAAAAACATTCTACCTTGCACACCTCATCATGAAGGGATTCACATCCAGATCCAAGGATGTCATTGTACTCCTAAATTCCTCCCTCATCAGACCCATGATTGAGTACAATGCCCCATTTGGTATGTACCTCACCCGGCATTTGCAACAGCTGGAGAGACCACAAAAGTACCTCACCAAAAGGATCAAGGGTCTCCAACATATGTCTTATTCTGCCAGACTAAAGAAACTTCAGCTCTATTCAGTAGCATACCGCCTGCTCAGAGGTGATCTCTGCCTGACGTACAAGGCCATGTCCAATCAGGATCTGATGGACATGCTCCACCTCAAAAAATCCAAATCCATCAGGACCACGAGAGCTAAAGACTTAAACCTCGGCACAAGTATGAATAGGACATGCTGGAGGGATAGATTCATAACCCAGAGGCTTCCCATGCTTTGGAACAGGATCCCAGTTTGTATTAGGCAGAGCCCCTCACTGACTCTCTTCAAGAGAAATCTTGATGAGTGGATGGGAGATCGTAAGTTTACCCCAGGGGTCATATCTGTGACACAGTAAACTAATTCTATTATATAAGGGGACCTTCATTGTGTCACTACTAGACAGAGGCACAGTGTTCTAGATTTATTCTGTACATTTCTGTACCATTTCATAGGGTGGCAAAAGCCACATCACTATGGCTAGGCTTACAAATGCCCCAGGGCAGATAGCCTAGTACTATACTATGAAACTATGAAACTATAACAGAATTCATTACTGTGAATATCCTTTATAACCAAAACATTTTAGAGGAAACCCTTGCAGAAGTACTGCAAATGCAGTATGTGCATACTCTTCACCTACGTATTTACATATATACAGTATACGCATAATCATCACCTACTTATTTACATATATACAGCATATGCATAATCATCACCTACGTATTTACATATATACAGTATATGCATAATCATCACCTACGTATTTACATATATACAGTATATGCATAATCATCAACTACGTATTTACATATATACAGTATATGCATAATTATCACCTACTTATTCACATATATGCAACATGAGCATACTCATCACCTACATATTTGCACACTTACAGTATATCTGCACTCATCATCTGTTGTTTTACACATTGATAGTATACATGCATGCATCTACTTATTTGCCCACATACAAGAAATGTTTACATATCATCTACTTATTTAAATCTTTGAAGCATGCATACATGCACTCAGCACCTTTATTTACATATATATACAGTATGCCCATATTCATCATCTACATATTTACTTATATACAATATGTGCATATTTATCACCTACTTATTTGCATATATAGAGTATATGCATACTCATCACTTATAAATTTACATATATGCAGTATGTGCATACTCATCACATACGTATTTACATATATACAGTATATGCATAATCATCACCTACTTATTTACATATATGCAGTATGAGCATACTTGTCACCTACATATTTGCACACTTAGAGTATATCTGCACTCATCATCTGTTGTTTTACACATTGATAGCATACATGCATGCATCTACATATTTGCCCACATACAAGAACTGTTTACATATCATCTACTTATTTAAATCTTTGAAGCATGCAGACATGCACTCATCACCTTTATTTACATATATACATATGCACATATTCATCACCTACATATATATATATATATATATATATATATATATATATATATATATATATATAAAAAGTGCATATTTATCACCTACTTATTTACTTATATACAGTATATGCATACTCATCACTTATACATTTACGTATATGCAGTATGTGCATATTTATCACCTACTTATTTACATATACAAAGTATATGCATATTCATCATGTATATATTTACATATATGCAGTATGTGCATATTTATCACCTACTTATTTACATATACACAGTATATGCATATTCATCACTTATAAATTATATATATGCAGTATGTGCATAGTTTTCACCTACTTATTTACATATATACAATACATGCATACTCATCACTTATATATTTACATATATGCAGTATGTGCATACTCATCACTTACATAGTTACAGACTTACAGTATATACACACTCATCACCTGTTATTTTACACATTGATAGTATACATGCACGCATTTACTTATTTGCCTATGTACAAGAAGTGCTTACATATCATCTACTTATTTAAATCTTTGAAGCATGCATACATGCACTCATCACCTTTATTTACATATATGCAGTACGTGCATACTTATCACCTATGTATTTACATATATACAGTATATACATTCTCATCACTTTCTTATTTACATATATACAGTATGGGCGGCCACGGTGGTGCAGCGGTTAGTGTTGCCACCTCACAGCAAGAGGTTCTCCGGTTTGATCCTTGGCAGGGGTGCTTTCTGTGCAGATTCTGCATGTCCTCCTTGTGGTCAACTGGGTTTCCTCCAGGTACTTCGGTTTCCTCCTACATCCCAAAGACATGCTGTAGGTGGATTGGACACTCTAAATTGGCCCTAGGTGTGAGTGTGTGCATGTGTGTGTGCCTTCTGTGGAAAGTTGGGTGCTAGGCTGGCAACCTGACATCGTGAAACTCCACTGCCAATCATGAGCGGACAGTTGATTCACTGTGGCAACCCCTAACTGATAAAAGCTGAAAGAAGGAGACTGTATGTGCATACTCATCACCTACGTATTTGCATATATGCAGTATGTGTATACTCATCACCTATGTATATACAGTATGTGCATACTCATCACCTACTTATTTACATATCTACAGTATGTGCATACTCATCACCTACGTATTTACATATATATACAGTACATGCATACTCATCACCTGTGTATTTACATAAATACAGTATGTGCATACTAATTACTTGCTTATTTACATATATGCAGTATGTGCATACACATCAGCTACATATTTACATGTATAGCCTATGTGCATACTCATCACCTACATATTTACATATATGCAGTATGTGCATACTCATCACCTACTTATTTACATATATACAGTAAGCACATATTCATCACCTACGTATTTACATAAATACAGTATGTGCATACTAATTACCTACTTATTTACATATATGCAGTATGTGCATATTCATGACTTACTTATTTACATATATGCTTATTTACATATATACAGTATATGCATACTCATCACCTACTTATTTACATATATACAGTATGCACATATTCATCACCTACATATTTACATATATACAGTATGTGAATATTTATCACCTACTTACATATATACAGTATATGCATATTCATCACTTATATATTTACATATGTGCAGTATGTACATACTCATCACCTACATATTTACAGACTTGCAGTATATGTGCACTCATCACCTATTTTACATGTTGATGATATACATGCACTCATCTACTTATTTGCTGACATACAAGAAGTGCTTACATATTACCTACTTATTTAAATGTTTGTAGCATGCATACATGCACTCATCACCTACTTATTTACATATATGTAGTGCACATGCACTCATCATCGAAATATTTTCTCTAAACCAATGCAAATGCTTTTATCATCTACTTACACATATGCAGTATACATGTACTTATCACCTACTTATTTACACAGGTACAGTATACCTGACTTAATCTTCTATTTATTTGCACATGCACAGTGTAAATGCACTCATAATCATCTAACTTCACATATACAGTATGTGAGTACTCATCATCCAGGTAGTTACACATATGCAGCAAGCAGGTACTCATCTCCTAGTTATTTACATATATGCAGTACACATGCACTCATCATCTGCTTATTTACACATATGTATTATGTGCATACTCTTCATGTACTTATTTAAACATATGCAGCATACATGCCCTCATATTCTATGCATTTACACATTTGCAGTTTATGTGCACTTGTCACCTGGTATTTGCACAGATATAGTAAGCATGGATGCATTATGCACTTTTTTACAAATATGCAGAATGTAGTTTACCTACTTATCTATGAATATGCAGTGCATGTGAAATCATTGCCTACGTATTTACAGATATGCACTAGACAGGCACTCATTACATACTTATGTATACTTATGTAGTACATGTGCATTTAACACCTTTCCTTTTTTACACATGTGCAGCATAACTGTACACAGCACCTGCTTATTTATTCATAAGCCGTACTCATGCATTTATCTACTTATTTACAGTTATGCAACCAGTGCTTAAAGATACACAATGTGCAGTTATTTACACTTATAAGTGTTCATTTGTCTACTCATTTATATGAATGTAGTGCAGAAGCACTGACCACCTACTTATTTATACATATGCAGTGAAAAGGCACTCATCATTTTCTTTTTAGATACATATGCAATACGCATGCACTCATCACTTATTAAACAGATGTGATAAGTATACATTCATCTACTTATTTACATATATGTAGCACACATGAACTCATCACCTGCCTGTTTACATAGGCACAGTAGATTTGCCATCATCACCTTCTTAATTGTAAAATAAAATAAAAAATATAAAATTAATTTTAAAATGATGTGTACACTCATTGCCCTCTTAAATGCACATCTGCAGTATGTATGCACACATCACCTACTTATTTACACATGCATAGTATAAATGCATTCATTATCTACTTATTTACATAGATACAGGACACGTTTATTCATCACCTACTTATTTATACACATGCAGTACATGTGCACTCATCACCTACCCATTTAAACATATGCATTTATTATCTATATAATAAACGTATACCGCACCCTTGCCGGCACTGTCCCTTAATTATTATAGGATAGTATGTCTGCACTCATCACCGTCTTAAATACACATCTGCAGTGTGCATGCACTCATCACCTGTTTATTTAAATATCTATATTATGCATGCATTATTCATCTACTTATTTTCACTGATATAGGGCATGTGTACTTATCACCTTGTTATTTGCACATATGTAATACATGTGCACTCGTCACCTACCTATTTAAACATACACAGTACATGCATTGTGTATTATACATATGCAGTACACTTGCCAGCATGAACCCCTTAACTCATTACAGCTGAGTAATGCCTCCAGGTGTTTCTGCAGTTACAGCCTACTGATACCTGTAGGCTTCAAATATTTCTTTTTCATATTTGCATTAATAATTCTAAATCAAGGCTGTATAAAAGGTATTATAACATTTGGTCAAAAATAAGTGCACTATGGTAAATACAACTGTATTGATATTTTTTTTTTCAAAACAGGTTTATTGTTTCAACATACAAGAGAAATATCATAACAATTTTATACAAGTAATTAAAAATAGATATGATTATAACATTCAACAAAACAACTAAAGTATTTACAAAGACATCCACTACAATCAGATCAATTAATTAAACTAAAATACCATGCAATTGAAATTAGGATTTTTTTAACAAATTTTGTAAATTATCCCATACAATATAATAAGATGTTTTTCTAGTTGTTCTTGACCTAATTGTGTTTATTTCCATATGGCACACTATATTCATAACATTTTTAAATTCATTGAACGAAGGAAGTGTATCTGAAATCCAATTTCTGGTTATTATTTTCCTAGCCACTGCTAGAATAGACCATAACAAGGGAAGCTTAACCTTTTTAACACTTTGAGGTACAGGTGTGTTGAATAATATAAGATATTTAGAAATAATGAAATTATCTGTAAAAAGAGCCTGCAAAAATTCATTAATTGACTTCCAGTATTCTTTCAATTTTATACAGTCATAAAGCATACGAGCCCAGTCAGCATTCATTTCTACATTACATGTCTTACATAGATTATCTTTATTATTTATTTTATTCATCATCAAAGGTGTATAAAAAGATCTATGTAAAAATGTCCATGTATAAAGTCTCCAGACAATGGAAGACATAGTTCTATAGGCAGATTCCAATATATATTGTTTATCTTGTTGATTTGGTGGGTCCCCATTAATAGAAGCGAAATAATTCCAGTATGTATCTACACTGTAAAAAGTTTCTTGTCTGATAATTTTATGTATGTATGAAAGTTTACCTTTATCAGAAACTTTATGTTGTAAATTTAATATCAAGTAATCAATCAGTGTTGGAATAGATTCTTTAACTGTTATAGACATTAGATCTATTTTATTAATGAGATGTTGTCTAAAGGTCTGAACCTCTAACCAGCAAGTTTCTCTTAGATCAAATTCTTGTTTTAAGAAATCTAGATTTTTAACTTTATTATCAGATATCAACTGATACCAGTACTTTAGATCATTATCTATAGCTAAATGAGTTCCTTCAGAAGTAGATGACAAAAGCATACCCTGAGTATACATTATAGGGAATATAATAAAATTCCATTCCCTATACTTAGGGTGCATGAATATAAAGTTACGATAGCTAATAATAATATTTAATGGGTAACAAACCATATGTTTAGGTGTAATAGGTGAAGTACAAAATTCCTTTAGTAACCATAACATGGAGTTATTTACAATCATATTTTATGTCTTAAGGAGATTTTCATGAAGTGCATACTAATTAGCTCCCAATAATCTTTCCATTTTGAGACATATGACTGATCTATTAATAAAGTAATAACATTTACAATAGAAGAGATAGTATATAAATTAAAGTCTGGAAAAGAAATACCCCCTTGAGACCAGCTATTAGTATGTTTCTTTAATGCAATCCTAGGTCTATTAGGTGCCCATAGGAAATTTAACATTAGTGTATTCAGTTTCTTGATAATTATTTTTGTAGGTGGAAGTATTATTGATTGTATTAAGTATAAAATCTTGGGGAATATTATCATTTTAATAATTGTAAGTCTCTCCTCCATAGTAAGAAACATATTATTCCAGGTATTAAAAAGATTTTGTATATTAAGAAAACAGGTATTATAATTATTATATATAATAGATTTAATATCTTTAGATAGTATTATACCTAAATAAGTTATCTGACCTAAATTGGGTACATATTTAGTAAAATCACTAATGAGAATATTTTTTCGTGTATATATAGGTAGTATTTTAGTTTTTTCTTCATTGAATATTAAACCAGAAATACTTTTAAAATTCATCATTTTATCAAATAGAGACTGCATAGAAGAATTAGATCCTGCTGATGTAATTAGAACATCATCTGCAAAAAGTTGAATTTTGGATGTTGTATTTTCATCTATTTCAAAACCCTCTATGTCAGTACTGTTTCTGATCAAATTAGCCCAAGGCTCCATTACTAAAGTGAATAATAGTGGAGAAAGTGGACATCCTTATTTTGTACCTTTAAAAATGGGTAGTTTTTGTGAAACATATGTTCCTACCTTAATATAAGCCAATGTTCCTTTGTATAAATGCGCAATTAGATTTACAAATGCATCTGAGAAGTTTGTGCACTTTAGTAAGGTAAACAGATAGTCCTAACTTACTGAATCAAATGCTGAACTTATATCAAGACTAATAAGTGTTAAATCTTTCTTTTTCATAATTTCAAAATCAATTAATGTTAAAGTTTTTCTTATATTATCAAACGTATTTCTATTTACAATGAAGCCTGTCTGATCTATATCTATAATGCCGGGGATGATTGTGTTCAATCTATCAGCAAAAATACTCATAAACATTTTATAATCAACATTAAGTAATGAGATGGGCCGATATGAAGTACATCTAGTTGGATCTTTATTAGATTTTAAAATTGGCGAAATAAATGTATATTGCCAAGATGGGGGGGGTTATTAACTCAGTTTGGGCCAAAATAAAAACCTTATGTATATTAATGAATATGTACTTTTAGAAAGGATTTTATATATCTCTGGTATAATACCATCATTACCCGGTGCTTTGTTTGATTTAAGCTTATTTATTTGTGTAATAACCTCTGTATATGAAATACTTTTGTCCAATAGTTTAATCTGTTGTTTATTAAGCTTTTTATTCATGTTTGTGGTTATAAACTCCTTTATTTTATCTTTAGGTTCCATGTTAATGTTATTATGGTTAATTTTGTGAAAGTGATTTCTAAATTCATCTAGTATTTCTGGTATACTAGAAACATTCTTTTTCCTTAGAGAAAAGATTTCTTTGATATGGTTTTGTTTATTCAACCTTTTTGTTTTATTTTTAAGTCTATGTAAATATTTGGGCTTATTGAATAAGACAAAATCTTGTATTTCTCTAAAGTTATTTTAACTTTATGAGTTAAAATTTCTTTGTATTTCTCATTTAGTTTGTTTATTTCTTCAATAACTTTCTTGTCCATAATATTTTCTTTATTATGTTTATAAGAGTCTAATTTACTTTGAATATCTAACAATTCCTTATCCCAAGATTTCCTTTTATTATTATACCATCTGATACTTTGTCCATATAGACATGATTTTAAGGCATCCCAAACATAGACAATGGAGACTTCAGGAGTATTATTTATGTCTAAAAAAGGTTTTACTTCTGAAAGTATATATTCTTTATAGTCTTTTAGTTGAGTTAAGTATGCTGGTATCCTTTTGATCTGAACATTATGAGTATTTTTTATCATGAATTCAAAAACAATTGAATTATGATCAGATATAGGACATGAAATGATTTTGGAATTAATTAAATCTGTTACCATCTGGTTAGAAATAAAGACCCTATCTATTTTTGAATAAGTTTTGTATCTGTTAGAAAAAAGGTGTATGGTAATGATTTTGAATCTATCTGATTATTAATATCATTCAAATGATAAGAATTAGCAAAATCATTTAAATTTTTTGCATTAGATGTAATTCTTCTCTTTCCTATAGTGGTAGTATCACTTTAATGTAGTATACAATTAAAGTCACCAGCTAAAATAATATCTCCTATAGAGAATGATATGATCTTATCAAGATGATGTTTCACTGTATTAATACCGATTCCAGGTATCCAATATACATTAATTAAAGTGTAAGTCTTCCCATTAATTTGTATTGTTACCATACAAAACATTCCTTTGTCATCCTGATAAGACTTAATGGTTTTAGGAATGGGCATACTTTTATTCCATAAAATAGCCACTCCTCTTTTTTCTGAGTGTGCTCTGAACTAACCAATACTGTATATTTGTTTGTGGCTGGTTTATCAATATCTTTTTCAAGAGATGGGTTTCTTGCAGGAAGACTAAGTTGGCCTTATGTAAATTAATGTATCTTATTAGGCTTGCCCTTTTACACGGATTATTCAATCCATTAATGTTTAAAGAAATTCCTTTTAAAGATGTCATTTGGCATTTTTAAAACTTAAGAATCTTATGATCAAAATAACAAATAACAACATAAGTAATGTTACATCTCCTCCTTTAGGTGTACCTTTAAATATAGCTGCATTTATTGAATCTCTTATGGGATTTTGTATAGGATTCAATTTTGTTTGTAGTGACAATGAGTGTACAAAATATATTGTGGATGTCAAAACTATATACATATAACAATGAACAAGTGAAAATAATGTAAGGATTAAACCTTGCATCCAGCCTGGAGTTAAAAACTCCAACTTAGAGTAGTATTTACCACTCAAGTTAATCCCCTACCCTAAGCAGCAGTACCTCAGCTACCACCTTATCAATTTAATACTGGTTATATTTAACTTAAATTAACAGCTTTCAATTCAATTATCTAGCAAGACAAGACTACGATTTGATAAAACAGCATCATATAAACTAAAATAAACTTTTTTTTTAAAAAAACTATTCATACTACTATATACATCTATGTAATATAATACACTTGTATTCAAATAGCATTCAAATAATCTTGATATTAGGAACCAAGAGGAGAGAGAGAAATAAAAGACGTGAAAGAGGGAGAGAGAGTGAAAGAAAGAGAGAGAAAAAAAAAAGGAAGGCATATTTACATATTAATTTATTCAAAGTATGTAAAAATAAGTTGTAACATTCATTTAAATCAAAACTTTGGCTAATATGGTTCAGAAATTACATATATTAAGATGCATCTATTTTCTGTCATGTAAATGCAGTCAACAGCTTCCAAAAAAAAACATTGAATTGCTTGTATATGAGCATTTTACTCATACTCATTATTGTCAATAGAATAAAATATTATATTTATAGAAATTGCTATAAATCATACTGCATAGTTATGCAAATTCTCAGAAACACTTGCATTATTGCAAAAAAGCCATCTGTATTTTGTATGTCTATACTACTGCTTTAAAATATATCACATGACAATTTCTTCCAGAATAGAGTTATAAAGTTATTTATGCTTGTCAATCAGATGAATTAAATGAGTTATAGTAATGTATATGTTTGGAACATAAGTTTTTAACACAGATTAATATGCTGCAGTCAAGTAGATTTTCAAAAACACTTGAATAAATGTTTCATTTTCTGTGCCTTCTAAAATAAGACATTTACTTACTACAAGAAACTGCATCATTTAAAATCATTATAACTGACATATTTTATGAATTATAACATAGATATTTAAGTAATTATATAAAATAACTCACATTTAAATGTTAGAGAGTTCATTTTCCTTCACATAGTCGCATTTGCATCAGTTCTACTTCCTGGATGAGTGTTCTTCCTGAATCTGCGATGTGTCAGTGTGATATCTGGGATAAAGGTCAAATTGACTGCTTTCAGCTTCTCTGTGAGAATTCTGAGAGTTGAAGCTTTTGAAACAACTCGAGGACACTGTTCATGAGGTAGCCCACATCCCAGATTGTCTCCCTTAACATTTTGGCGGGAAACTTGTTTAAAACTAGTCACAAACATTCATTTAGCAGTGTAAATGCATCTAAACATGACAAAACCATTGCAATGTATTTTACAGATTATTACAGCCTCTATGTAAGTAAAATTAAGCCCAAAGTTATTAATAAGTAATAAAACTCAATATTTGTGTCCCAACTCAATTTTTATGCAAATCTTATTATTTACTGTGTCTATATGATCAAAAGCATTTCTATATATTAATATGAAAAAAAAAATAAAGAGAAAGAATAAAGAAAAGAAAAAGAGAGTAGAAAATAAAAGAGTATAAAGCAGAAATAAGAAAAAATGTAAGAGAAAGCTATAAGAAGTATATACAATGGAATATTACTTACTGTTTATATTAATATAGTTAAAAATAAAACATATTATTTACTATTATTTAGTTCTAATTATTATTAGTTAAAGCATGACAGATTATTTACATACAAGCATAAGCATTATAATCAAGGAAGTATAATTAGGAATAGCATTTGAAGAGCATATTAACTTTTTACAAGGAATAAATATGTTATTATTCCATTTATCATATTTTCATTACTCTTCTCTCCCTGCCCTCCCCCACCCTTTACCCACTACATAATCTAAATAGAATGTCATTGTTTAAACAAAGAAAAGAAGAAAAGGAAAAAAAAAGAGAAAAAAATGTATCAAATTACTGACCTTACTTCTCTTTTTCAGAAAGAGAAACAAATTGAATAATAGCTTGTTATTAGTTCCTCAGATATTTTGACTGGTTATGAAACAAAACATTTCTTTGCACACAGAGAATAACTTTGATTAAATCTTTTCCAGAATATTTGTGGCTTTCTGGAAATGCAGGAACTATATTTAAAAAGATTAATTATGAAGTAAAATGATGAGAGAGAAAAAAAAACATATAGCAAATCATTTGTTTTTAGTCTCTTCTTCTTCTCTGAAGTCTTCCACAAAGTTTCAGTTGCCAGTCTCTTTAATGAAGGACTAGCCCATTCCATTTCCTCTATTTTATCCAAAATCTTATTTTTTGATAAACAGTAAAGCAGAGTCTAAGTCATCAAAAATTTTAGGACCATCAGGAAGGAAGATTTTTAGCTTGGCAGGAAACAGAAGGTATGTTTTAAACTGTGCTTTTTTAAGCTCCCTTATTAGTGGCAGAAAAACTTTTCTTTTAGCTATTACCAAGGAAGAATAGTCATTGTCAAAACGCACAGTTGTCTCATTAATCTTAACAGGAGCTTTAGCGCAAGCAGATTTAAGAACCATCTCTTTATCAAAAGATGACAGAAATCTAACTATAACTGATCTAGGATAGTTTTTGTTTATTAGCTATAGATCTATGTGCTCTTTCGATACCAAAAGAGAATGCTTCTGGTAAGTCTAAAGTTTTAGGGAGCCATGTTGTTAAAAAAGAAGTAATATTATTACCTTCAATATTTTCTGGCAGTCCAAAAATCCTAATGTTATTGCGCCTAGATCTATTTTCCAGGTCATCCAGCTTTGTTTGTAAATGTGTATTTTGTTTCAGCAGAAACTCAATGTTGATTTCCTCTTCTTGGATTCTATTTTCCATGTCATTCACAGCATCTTCTATGCCTGTCATCTGGATCTTCTGTTGTTGCAGGTCTATATGTAACAAGTCTATTTGTTTTGTAGTTTTTTCTATGAAGGTATCAATTTTAGTATCCATTTTATCCATCTTAGCAGTAAGTTGCTGGATTATAGTTATCAGAGACTGAAGTTCTTTCTTGATGCTGGAGTCTTGAGAATTTGTCTTACTGGAACTCATTTCAGACTGATAAACTGACAGGAAAGTTTCCAAAGTGATTTCTGACAGGAATATTGTTAAAATTTCCTTTCTTTTTTAGATATAGTTCAAGAACTATATAAAACAAACATATTTAGAAAGAAAATTCCTTCAAAAATTAATTTTTTAAGTAATTAATTCCTATCAGTGTAATGAAATTGGTGGAGCTGAAGAAATCTGCTGCTATCCTGTGTTCATCCTTGGCCACGCCCCCTAACTGTATTGATATTTTGACCTCTGACAAGTATAGATAAAGAGATAAGGAATATGATTATATTATTTATCTGTACTGAAATAATTTTCACATTCCTGTATTTATACAACCAAGTGACACAGATAAAAGTGCTTAGCTTCATATGAAAGGTCACAGCTGTATGAAGGAAATGTCAGCAGTATGTGTGTTGCTTGAATGGTTAGTGAGATACTGTAAGTTGTTTATACAACATTGCAAAGTGTATTTATTTATTTGTGGTATTGTTGCTTATAAAATCCAGATGAAGCCCTTGAACAGAATTAATACAATTGCTGTAAAGGTTAATTTGTGCTGAACAGTTTGCCGTTTACAGTTTTAAATTTATGGTTCTAGTGACAAGAACATTTGTTTGATTTGATTTGATTTAATTTAAAAATTCTTTTAAAAGGCTCAGGCATGTGCACATAAGGGGTTAGAGTACAAACATAAAAGTGATCCACTGGAGAAAAGGATTTAATTACAGATCAGTTTTATTATACCAATGTCATGTAATTGAAAGCAAATGATTGTCTGATTTTAAATTCATTTTAGTATTTGAAAGGAATAGGTAAGCTGTTTTAAAATAATGAAACCACTTTCAACACCAAACTAAAAGGGCCGCCAAGGAGATGCAATATTGTAAATGTTTTAATGCTTTTGTTCCTTTTTATTTTATAGAGCTTCCTCAGAAAATAAATATAAGTTAATACCAAACCACAATTTAAACGATCTGCTACAAAGCACACGACAATTCCATTAAAAAGAACATAAAACAAAAACAAAACAAAATATGCAAATCAACCACAAATTATTTAAAGCTATATAAATATATTTTAAAAAGTTTGTATTTGCTGTATGGCTGAGACAAGAAGAGAGCAGAAATGGAGTTAACAGTAGTAAGTAGCATGTGTTTGAGGTACAAGTATTGAAGAGGATATGGTGGAGGTTATAGTTGAAGAAAATGCATTGTTTTTGAATATAAATGGTATGGAAAATGGATTACCACATGAATGTGCAAGAATGTGGTTTGGATACAGAAATGTGTATAATGATAGGCAAGGGAGAACTATTGAGTGATATGGCTGCTTTATGGAAAGACATAGTTCAAAGCTGTTTTCTAGAAAAAGAAGCAAGTAAAACAGAAATGTAAAGTTTCTTGCAGGAAGAATTTGTTGGTGAAATGCAAGGGACTGCAAAGGTTGTAAACATGATTGAAGATGATACTAGAGAGCAAAATGTATTAAAAATTTGATGCTTTTTTTCAGAAGTGGCAAATGATAATAATAGTGTTGGAAGAATGATTAAGAATAGGTAAAGACTTGTTGTACATATTGAATCTAACAAGTAAATGCCATTAGACAGATACATTGTGCAGGATAAAATTGCTGTGACATTGGGACCTAAGTCTGAAGATGTATGGGCTTTTATACATATAGGTATGAAGCCTTTGTTGTGAGTTTACTTTCAAATTATTTTAGTTAGCCAAAGAGATTTTGACTGCATTTGGTAAGAAATCATTTTGTGAACCATGAAATCTGTATATTGTGAAAGAAGCATGAAGAAAGTTGAAAAGGAAAATAAAATTTCAGTTGAGAATGCCTGATGTTACTGAATATAAATTTAAAATTTATTTTGATGATACATTTGTGAAATTAAAAATGTGAAGATGGAAGAAGATTATGAAATGGGGGATGGGAAATAGTGTATCTTGATACCAAAAATCGGGAACTTATTCATTTGCCAAATGTAATAATAGTGGAAAAAAAAGGCATGTCCATGTACTGGAGTCAGCCCAAGACCTGTTTCTATTATGGTTTCCATTGTGGTGAAGGAGATTACTTCATTAAAAATTGTTCTAAATGTAAATGTTATCAGTGCAGGGAGATGTATCGTGTGGTAAATAATTGTAAAAAATTTGTAAAAAGTGTGAAAGACAGACCAATATTGGTTTGAATGTAAACAAGTAAAGATGAATATGTTTAGTTATGGTAACATAGATGTGGAAAATGTAAATGGCAATAAGGAAAATGAAAGTGATAAAAAAGGATTGCTACACATAAGGGAAGTATACAGAGGGAAGCAGATGAAATGAGAACTACATATAATATTGAAGTGCAAAATAAATTTGTACATTTAAGTCAGGAAAAGGGAGAAATGCATGGAGGAAATAAATAGAAATGGGATTGATTTGTAAAAGTGCATGAAATACAAAACTAAAACTGTAAACGAAAACAATGCAAAAAGGAAAGAGATAGTTTAAAGGTAATATCACTGAATGTTAGTAATGAAAAGAAGCAAACAAATATTTTGAATTTATGTCAGAAGCAAAAATCTGATGTTATATGCTTACAGGATGTAAGATTTCTTAATGATAAACAAAAGAAACAAGATGAAATTATTTTTGGGGGGATGAAGTGGGATTTTGGAGAAGAATTATTTTGTGGGATTTTTTTTTTTTTTGTTTAATGAAAGAGATTTGAAAATTTTAGATGTAATAGTTGCTAGGCCGGGTCTATATCAGTTTGTCAGATATTCTGTTCAGTGAATGACTGTTCATCAAACCCACTTAAGCAAACAGTCATTTTAGTGAACTATTCTTTCAGCAATTTTTTTCACAGGGAAAGGAAGTAGTTGGCTATTATTGGGAATTTGCCCCTTTGCCCACTGTACTGCAATCTTGTACTTGGTATATTTAGTTAGGGGGTGAGAGATGCGGGGGACAAAGCCCCCTACGTTGTTGAGTTTTAAAATATGTAATGTTTGTTATGATCGGTAGCTGGCACACTAGTTTTTTTCCCTGTGAAGTAATTCACTGAAATGATCATTTGCTAAAATGACTTTTCACTTAAGTGGGTTCGATGAATAGTCATTTACTGAATAGACTATTCACCAAACTCATATCTATATATATACATATATATATATATATATATATATATATATATATATATATATATATATATATATATATATATATATATATATATATATATATATATATATATACACACACACACACACACACACACACACATGGATGTATCCATCCATGAAATACAAGAAAATGTATGGATTCATATGAGTACATAAAACTAGAAAGACTAGCATTTCTGTGACTCTATAGAACACTGAAGCATTACAAAGAAATAAAAAAATAAAAATAAGTCTGTCAAGGAAAATGGTTAACACTTTTGGTCTGATATGCTCTTCTGTGGAGGTATTCAACGTACACATCCAAGCCTTAACAAAATTGTCACTGGTAGTAATGACAGAACCCATGACCTTGGTAAAAATTAATACAACAGTCTTTTTAACATAGCAGTCACTTGCAGGATTGAAAATTCTCATTAAACAGTCAGCAGTGTTTAGAAAAATATTGCCTTGTCAACAAATAATTGTGGTATACATGCCCATGCCAACAACTAATACGAGGTTAATGCAGACAGTACATCAATCCTTGTATTATGAAATGCAAACCATAACTAAGTTTCAAATGCATAAATGCATATGTAACAACAGCCTACTTTTGCAGCAATACAGTTGTGAAAGAAGAAAAAAAGTTTGCAAAGCAGGTAACAGTACTGATTTCTCTGGATCAAAGCAGTCTCTCTAATATGATACAAGTTTTTTATCTACACAATTCCCTTTATATACTGCAGATTCAGTTGTCTCAGTAATGCGTGTATACAAATGAGGTGTGAAATCATTAAAATTCATTAATTCCACAATCTTCAGTAAGTGCAGGGAATGTAAACTTGGTGTAAGGACCTATATGATTGCATTCACATGCCTTACCTATGCAAGGAAAGGCACTGTGAAGTGTTACCTACTAAATATTTGCAAGTATAAATTATTAACATCAATCAGGGTGTTTCTGGGAGAAGGGAATTACAAGAAATTTTGGGGTTAACATTGACTGACTTAGGAGAGCAGCATTCCTAGCATTAATATGTATCATTTTTGAGAATGGTTTCTACCTCTGAATACACTTGTCTCTACAATTCTAAGGAAGTGCATTACTCACTGAAACATATCAACTGTAAGGCAATACACATTCCAGTCTTGTTAAGGAAACATTCATATGGTGATGATGTCACAAAACAAAGAGAAGCAAAGAGGTGCAGTGTTCACATTTTTTACATTGTGTGAGTTGCAAATATCACAGCCATCCACACATGTTACTGTAAAGTACACAGGACAAAGATCAGGAATTGTTGCTGTTGCACTTGTTATATCAAGCAATACTATGTCACATATTGCATTTAGCTAACCTCTTTGTTATCTGAACAGTATACATATGGCACAGACTGATAAGAAACTGAACTGTGTTTTGAGAATGCCTTTGGTGTCCTTGGATTCTAATCCACAAAATGATTTTTTGTACACATAATGATGCTTAATACAAATATGTTCATGCTGAAACACAACAAAGTCGAGGAAATATAAAAAAATATACATTTTTAACTACTTGTTATATAATGTTTCCATTATTTCAGTAGCTATATTTATGTTTTATTTTGTTTTCTCTTCATCATTTGTGTGCTGTTTGCCATTACACAATGTGGAGTGGCAGTGGCCCATAGCAATGAACTATACTTCCTAATTAAAAAAAAATGAAAATTTAAATTTTGGCTGATAACTGTAGTGCAAACAAGCTAAGTGGCAGCACACTGGATAGTACTCAGTGAAGAAAATGCACCTGTCAGGTAACTTACTCTGTGAAACAAGGTTAAGTACAGTGAGTTGAGAGAAAAAGGACACCCAATTCAGGGTTTGATCCAGTTAACTGATAATTTTACAGAAGTTGTTTGAACACATATTTATACCAAGTTTGTGATATGATTGTGTTGCAGTTTAAAAGTCTACTATTCTTACTATTGCTAACAACATGTTAGCTGTTGCCTGTCCACTTTTACATTATATGGCATTAACTACAGCTCTGATAATTTATACCAGAAATTAAAATGTTGATGTTTCAAGCAGATGTGAGAAGGATGACATTGTCATGTAATGCACTTTTTTGCTCAGATTATTCTTAGGTATAACCTGTACTTTAGTTAACTTTACCTTTCAACTTTTTGTTTCTGTCAATTAATGTATTTTTTCCTAATGCCTTTTGCATCTGCTCCCCACTCAGCAATGCACAAGCAATGTTCACTTCCTAAAGAAAAAAGTTTGAAATTTAATTTAGGCTGTCTTCTGTAGCACAAACCAGCCTAGTCAAGGTGAATGGATGTCAGCACTCTGAATAGTACTTAGTGAATAAATTCCACCTCTCAGATAACTATTCATGTGGTGCAAGATATTAACTACAAGTCAAATACTGTGTGCCACACATTGCATTTCTGATGCTCTAAGGAAATGTGGGAAGATAGAATGTGTCAATTGAATGCACTTCTTGCTCTGTGCATTGCTAGGTAAATCCATTAAGTAAATTAATTTTCCTGTTAGCTTTTTTCTCTGTCATTATTTTTTCTAATGCCTTTTACATTTGCTGTCCACTCAGCAGCATGCAAACATGGTTCACTGCCTAAGGAAAAAATGGAAATTTTGATTTTGGCTGCACTGTAGTGCAAACAAGCCTAGCAGCAGTGCATCACTGTTAGCACTCTGGATAATACTTAGTGAATAAATTCAACCTCTCATAGCTCCCCCTATAGCATAAGGTGTAAGTGCATTGATCATAAAGACTAAAGACAGCTGATGCAGGATTCAAATCCAGGTGAGAAATGCATTTATAGAGGGGGTCAGAATGACATTTGTCATAACATTTTGCTCAGGAATGTCACAGTAAATGCATATCACTATCATAACTCTGTTAATTGCAAGAAATGTGCCATGACTGCTTGATATAGATACCAAATATAATGTGTGTAAATTATGTAAGTAATGAGAATGATTATATTTAATATAGAATACACATGCATAGGTATGATGTGCACAATATTTTTGTTCTAAATATTAAGTTCTAACAAATCATAAGTATGTGTTTATGACAATATGTGTTATAAAGTATGTATGTATGTAACCTAATCCACTATGTATTACTCAGGTCATGCAATTGCATCTATCTTTGATGTATTTGCAAAGCAATCAATGCCTTTCACACAGAAATGCAGTCACATGACTAAGTAAAGTCACAGGCATACAGGCATCTCTTGCGTAGGTATATAGTCTGTCTTAAATTACTATGCCTGTGATTAGGATGCTAAGTAATTTCTGTTGTAACATTGATAGCTAATTACAAAGTTTAACATATTATCATTTATTTTCTTACTGGTGTCTTATTCTCAACATGCCAATATGTCCTAAATCATATCATTTTTCTCAAACACACCATGATTATAACTAACACCACAAAGCATATTACGGTTTAACATTGGAACATGTCTCAGGATTTTGAGAATCCTACATGACCAAACTTCAATGCCAATTTTAACACCTTATGCACCTCTTGATGTACTCATTGCCAAAAAGTCTAGCAAGCCATATTGCTATGCTTGCAATTATGCAAACATAGTTGGCAAGGCTGTGTATTTTTGCACACAAGCAGTGACATGTGATATCTGAAATGGGTGCTGATTCAAACACATTTCTTGCTTGATTACTGCAGATATAATTGACAATGGTAGAGATGGGGTGTCATTTAGAGGACAAAGGTGGAGTATTTTGGAGTTCAGCATTTTTGTGACACTCCTTGTGAAATGCTATAGTTGAAGGCTACTGCAGTGGGAATAAACTGAGTCTCAATATAAGGCTGTGGCTTGAAATAGCTTGGCCAAGATTGTCTCCAGTGCAACTGGCATCCCACATGCTGAGGAGCAGTGTCATCACCACTACAGTGACATGAAGAGGTGCAACAGGAACCTCCTGACCCAATGGGAGGATGAATGTAACAGTGCAAACACATCTCTGTTGTGTGAGTATATGCCTGTCTATGATATGGCAGTAATTATCCAGCCATCCAATGTAGCTATTTATTATGCTTTCATATAGCTATAACTATATCTATATCTATCTATATATGTATATGTAAGTTTATCTATATCTATATCTAATCGATATATATATATATATATATATATATATATATAATATATATATATATATATATGTATGTATATCTATATCTATATATATATATATATATATATATATATATATATATATATATATATATAGACATACAATCCTGAACTTGAATAGCTTTGGTATTCTTCCACTAACATCTTCCAAATTCCTGTATTCTTTCCTGTATGTCCTATCCTGTGTTTACCACCCCCATTTACACCACTGTCCTATCGACCCCATTTTTGTACAATATATGTGGCCATATATGTGGACAAAAGACAGAATTATATACAACATAAATGACGAGAAATAATCCATGGAAAATGCTTCACTTTTTTCCTCAGCATTTGCTGAGAGGTTGGCATTGCTCACCAGTGTTCAGTGGTGGGGAATGCTGTTCAACATCCTATGGCAAAAGCTGAAGATTTTAAATTTCATCCACAATAGTCTGGTTGCTTTCACATAAATGTGCTTAAGTCTGCAACTCTTAGGCAACCAGGAGTAAAAGCAGACTAAAGGCAGTACTTTAAAACAGTTTACCATCATTATCCTGAATTGCAGGTAGCTGAGTCCACCTGCACAATGTTCTACATCCTGAATGATGAAATGTTGAACGACATTCACAACTGTCCAATAACACCCCATTTTGGACCCATGTTAATGTTTCTTCCTGGGTTCAGCGCGGTAGAGAGTTTCGAGATTCAGTGATTATGTCAAGTATACCATAATTTGGCATTCTGTCTTTGTCAGAAGTACATCAAATAGGATGACTCGATCAACTGCAATTCAGGATAATGTTGGTAAACCCTGTGAAACAGATACTGTAACAGTTCCTAGGGTGATGGATGTAGCACAGCAGAAGCTCCTATGTGGTTTGTTGAGATCATTGCCCTGTTTGTAGGTTTGGTGTTTTTGCACAGTGTCAAATGTTTGATTATAGCTGAAGGTCAAATTATTATTTCAAGATATTTTATATGTCTGTATTTCTCTCTATTTACAACATTTCATTAACATAATATTTCAGTAGGGCAGCAAGACATCATTTGCAAAAGCACTGCAGCCTCAACAGGGAAACTTAGGAAACCACCCTTATCCTGTTTATGTCTTAATGTTGGTTATACTCGCCTACCCCTTCTTGCTTCCTATAGAAAACATTTTATTGTACAAAGCATGACAGCTTAGTAATGAGGAAATAAGTAAGAGGAATACTCTATACAGATGGTAATACATGCCTGTCAAAATACTATTGCTATTTCTCTCTATTAGTCTCTGTCTGTTCATTCCTTCTACTTTAGTAAGTTGTTATTGTCTTTAATTTGTGTTTTTTAACATGTGTAAAGTAGGATTTATAGGTTAGTACTAAGCTAACTGCCCTTGTGAGCCATTTTAAGCCTAGCCAATTATCCCTTGTGAGACTCAAACCCTGCACCTTGTGTTTCTAAGGCAAACACATTAACCATTAGGCCACCATCCCAGACTCCCTTTTTTTGAGATTTCTTCAGTCTGTTGTCAAGTGGAACTTTGTGAGGAAGGAGTTCTTATATGGTATATTTAGATGAATCTATATCATAAGATCAACATCTGAAAATGTCGACTCACCTTTTGTCGACACAGAAATGTCAAAATCCTAGTTTGTCCAATGGCCAAATCACAGATTTATTTCCAAGGGAAAGAAATTGGAAGGCCAACAAACAACACCATATAAAAAACAAACATATTTAACTGTGGAGCTTCACTCCCCTAACTAAAGATTCTAACTCCAAACCTGCACTATAGTCAGGGAAAGGGCAGGTGTAACAGAATGGCCAACCAATTTCTTTCCCTTGGAAAGAAATCGCTGATCTGGCCATTCGACAAACTGGGATTTTGACGTTTCCGTGTCGACAAAAGGTGAGTCATCATTTTTGGATGACAATCGTTTGATATAGACCCGTTTAGATAACACTCAGGTCTGTAGATTTTTCTTGCGATGCTCTCAAGGTTCAAATCCAGAAGTATGTCAAACTCTTTTTTGAATGCTTTGTATGACTCCTTTGGATGCAGATGTTGGATATACCTTTTCTTAGCACACCGTTATCCTGCTGCTATACTATTGTGCTTGTTCTCTATTGTGAAGCCTTTTTTATACAGATCTTGCATTATGTTAATAAAGTAAACAATACTAATTTATATAAGAAACAATGCAAGAAAACTAATATTTTACATCGCACTAACGTGCACCCATGATATGTGAATAGTAATGTTTTGAAAAGTCAGTTTTTTGGAAAGGCTAGACTAAATGGTGATGACAGTTCTATGCATTCTGCTTTTGAAAATTTGAAAAATGACTTTCTATCTAGAGGATATAGAGAGGATGAGATTGCAAAAGTACAGGATAGAAGTTATAGCATGCAGGAATGAATATGCAAGAAAATCTTTCTGAGCAGAATTGTATGAGTAATAGAATTCAGTCTTCTAATTTCAGCAATTTAAGAATACGTCTTACTTACTCAAATGACATTCATCTAGTATGTGATGTGATAAAGAAAAAAAATGGCATATATTGATTGCTGATGAGAGATTTAGAGATGTTGTAGGTGAGATCCCCTAGTTCATATTTAAGAACAATCAATCTCTGAAGAGAATGTTGTGTTACAAGCTTTTTAAAAAGTTTAGGAATATGTCCATTAGAAAGAGTACCCATCCTTGTAGATCTTGTAATATGTGTAAATGTATTAGGAACAGTGATAGCTTTGTACATCCATTAACAAACTGAGCATATAAGTTTAATTTCTATGCAGACTGCAGGTCATTTAACCGGGTGTATTTAGTGGTCTACAAAATATTAGAACATTTTTATATGGGTAAAATGAATTGTACTTTAAAAGAGCACATTAAGATGTGATGTAAATAATGTTCTTTATAAGCATCAACTAGCTACAAGTAGAGAACATACTTTTGAATTCCTTGTATTACAATTATTTAAAGTAAGTATTAGGGGTGGTGATATCAGGATGGAAACTGACTGTTTAGAACTTAGACAGATTATTGAGTTACAAGCAGATAAGGGAAAGGGGTTAAATGAGCATGTACCTTTAAAACCTATACTTAGATCATAAGGTCTGCAATGCTGAGTTTGAAAATTTTGTATTTAGAAAGTGCTTACTTTGTTTTAAGTTCTTATTTCATTAAATAAGTTGTACATACTTCTGCTGTGTTGGCTGGCTGATTGTGTTTTATTTTAGATTTCTTCTTCTTCTGTGTGTGGCCAACCTCATCCCATATGCTTGGTTTTTGCTTGAATTCATCATATGAGTTAACCTGTGGTGCTGGCTGTAGATAATGTGCTGTCTAGAATGGATAAGTACAGAGAGAGGAGGTTTGAATCCAGCAATTATGGACTTCTGTTCATGGGTGTTTGTCATGCTGTGTAGAGAAGGCATGTAATGCATGTAGAAGGTATAGCTGTGTAGTGTTACAAAACACCTTCATACATTTTTAGAAGAACATCAATGCATGAAAGAATGATGAGGTCATCTTTTCAAATCTTTACTGTCACAGTTGTAAAAGAACATCATGTGTTGTGCCTGCAATTCAGGCAGTGTTCTGTACCTTGTAATCTGAGGTAGTCTGTTCAAATCCAGTCACTACTCCTTCGACTCACTTGTGTCACTATGTCTGTGAATGTGCAGGTAGGTAACAATGTTGTCAGCCAGCTATCTGCTATCTACGTGTATCAAGAGAGATTCCTATACAGTGATTTCTACTCCTTTTTCATTCAGAGGCACTTTCTTTGGTAATGATAATGCAATGAGATGACATTTTCTTTTCCATGAAAACTCTTAAGGCTTTTCTGTGGTGTGAGGACATAAAATTATGTTCTGTATGATTATAACTTAGTAAAGGATATGTTCAAATCCATGGTTATCCACACATTGTACCTGATTGCCATCCTCCTGTCACAGTAACAATTGTATTATGCTTCTCATATGTCTGGGACTACTCAGAAGCGGGTGATGTTGTATGAAAAAAACACATATATCAGCACTACTTGAAAGAAATGACAGACACTCATCTCCCTTGCATCAATAAAATGATGCTATTTCTTCAAAGACCAAAATATATTACATTTATAGCACCAATGGCACTGTGGAGCATTCATCCTTTCCAATATCATGTAACTTCTGTCATCACATAGTCAAGTGTTCAAAACCCACATTGAATTAGCGTAAGCGTTTGCATGACCTACTGTTTTTATGCATGAGTGACATCCACAACTGTTATAATATGTACAATACAGTGGGAGATACTTACCCCAGCCTTTTTATTTCATGTAAATTGCCACACAACCATAGGATGTAATAACTTCACATAGATGGAGGAGACTCACAGCTTAGTTATGATGCATGAGATTCGTACACATGTTTGTAGTGAGTGGGCTTATCTAGCTGTCTGCTCAAGTCCAGTCAAAACTAACATAAAAACAACACTGCATGAAATTTTTACTCTTAATTTTTATGCATTTATTATTAATGGAAATAATATATGTGTTTGTGTTGTATACATGCTGTTATGGCAGAGTTCTCTCTAATGTCTTATGAGCTTGCCTGGTATAATCCTGTATGAGATGCATTCCGTTTACAAATGCAGATCATTATGTACTGCAATGTCATAAAATCTGTGTTGTCATTGTAGAATGAAACCAGTTCATAAGCCAGCTGAGGAGAAACGGATTACATATAAAGGAAAATGTAAAAACGAGTATATAAAATTAGAAAAGCAGGTTTGGAAAATGTGAAAATGATGATAATAAAGATATAAGTGATTAAGAGAAATATTTGAATGGAAATGAAGAGGAAATGAAAAGGAAGGAAGGAAAGATATTCAGAGAAAATAAGTTAAAGTATGTAAATATATAAGCAAAAATATGTTTTGCAAGAGAAGTGGGGATAGACATCTCCATTTTAGAGAAAAAAAATCAAAAAGGAAATATTTAAGATAATGTCTAAAAAGGGAGAAGATATTGCAGGGGTTTATGGTATGGATGAGGTTCTCAAACAGATTATGAGATACATGTCAAAAAGGCATGAAGATGAGAAAATTGGCAAGGTGGATAGAAAGAATGTTAAAAATGTAGATTGTGCAATGCAGAAAAATATTAGTAAAAAGACAGATTTGAGGGAAAGGGGTATTAGGAAAATGAGTATGCTATGGTCAGGTGTCATAACATATCATTATTATATAAATATAGATGATTGAAGGAAAATATTTTTGAAATAATTAAATTATTGGCTAGAATATGGGATGACACAAAATAGTTTGGGAGAGGTAGTAAAGTTAATGTATAAAAAGGGAAAGAGAAATTACAAACTAATTGGAGACCACTGATACTATGTAATATAAGTTATAAGCAGAAAATGAAAATAATAAAAAAAAGATTAGGGGTGATGAATAATATATTAGAAAAAGAAATATGTGGGATAAATGGGAGAGATACCAAAGAGATTGTGCTTGTTGCAAAGGAGGCAGTGGGTACTGTTTTGAGTGATGATCAAGAAGCTAAGATAATTTTATATGATATCAAAAAAGCAAAGTATAGGGTAAATCACAAGAAAATGTTTGACACTATAGTGCAACATGGAATGTATGAGAAGTTTAATAAACTAATAAAATCTACATATTCTCAATGACTGAATACAATGTCAGTGAATAGATGGTTCTGTCAGGAAATACAGGTTAAAATAGAGTTACAATATGGTTGTCTCTTAAGTGAGATTTTATTTGCAATGTTGATGAATGCAGTGATTTAAAGCAAAAGTATAAAAAGGTGAAACAAAAATCTGTCAGAATGCTTGATTTCCAACCGATATAGCATACCCAGACAATTAAGTTGTTATTGCAAATGAGAAAGGATGGATTAAGGAAACAGTGCTTGAAATAGGGTGCTGCAGAAAGAAAACAGGTCTTAGCATTTATAAAGGAAAATGTAAAGGACTTGGTGAAACTGTGATGAATGCTTGGATTTATTTTTCATGGAGAAAATTAATGTTTTAGATTTGGGAATGAAGAGTGTAATAAATAGGTATTGGTTAATGTTCTGCAAAATATTAGGCCTTATATATGTGGAAGTCTGTTCATTTATCATATTGGAAGAATGTTTATTTGATTCATTCATATATTTGATTTGCATAGGAGGGATTTTTGCTTTTCCAACAAGTTTAAAAAAGGTCTTGTTAATAATGATATCTTCTCTTATATGGGGTTCAAGACTCAATCCTGTCAAGGTGGGGGTGTATTTTGTAAGTTGATGGATGGTAGGCTTGAATTGAAAACCCTACTTTACATTTAGCTTCATTATAACATTTTGGATTTTGAAAAAAAAAATGAAAACAAAAGAGAAACTAAAGACAGTGAGGGTAGTATAATGTGGAAAATATATAAGTATATACTGAATAAATGTAGGAAAAGGAAAAATACATGAAGAAAAAATATTTTGAATTAGTAAGATGATAGAATATAATTTGGAATGAATGTAAAATCAATAGAAAAGAATGGTATGAGTAGATAATATAAATACTTTATTACATTAAAATATGGATAGATAAAGAGAAAAATATTTAAAAATCTGTAAAGGAAATAAGGGAGAGTTTTAAAAATGAAGAAATTAATAATTTCTTATTGTGTTTAAAGCTGGCAATGTTACCATTAAGTGAAAGCAGCCATTAAGCATAAGCAAATGTAAGACAGGGTATGCAGGGTTTTCAATGTTGAAGAAATTATGGGGCATTTAGTTTTAGAATGGAATGGAATGGAATGGAATGAAGAGCATATGGGAATTTCAAGGGAAAAAATAAATGTGATTTATTTTTAAAAATGAATATGAATATGAATATGATTTTCCATGGTTTGTATGAAAATATTAATAATAAATATAATATATAGTAGATTAATAAATAGTATTATATAGAGATAACAAAATGCAAAAGCCACACTGGAGAATCCCTCTACTCCTGTAGCTTCACCAAAATATGGAATAGTCTTCCATTTGATAGTAAATCCAACTCCAACATAGTACAATTCAAAAAACTACTAAAACCCCACCTATCTGCTACATGGATCTGTCCATGTATTGAACCTGGCTAAAATATCTAATTTGAAATAAACCTACCAAGACTGCCCAGTCTAGTGCAGCAGACTAAAACCATCTCTCTATATTACCCTTTCAATAACCAAACTCACTCCAAACTACCTTTTCACTCACTTCTACATACTTTACTCCCTTTTTAAACCTCTTAACTCAAGTTTGCATATATTAGTCCTAACCATTAAAGACTGAATAGGTTCATATGTTCATAGGTTCATAGGTTGATACTTGGCTATCTGCCCTAGGGCATTTACAAGCCTAGCCAGAGTGTATTTGGCTTTTGCCACCCTTCTTAGATTAGTTGACTGTGCCTCTGTATAGTAGGTCACAGAAGATAGCCCATTTAAGGTCTGTTTACCGTGCCTCTGTCTAGCAGTGACACAGAAGAGATCCCAGGGGTAAATTTACGATCTCCCATCCAAACGTCAAGATTCTTCTTGAAGAGGGTCATTGAGGAGCTCTGTCTGCCATGGATTTGGATTTTGTTCCAGAGTGAGGGGACCCTCTGAGATATGAATCTGTCCCTCCAGCATGTTCTATTTATTTCTGTGCTGAGGTTTAAGTCACTGGAGCGTGTAGTTCTGATGGATTTGGATTTCTTGAGGTGGAGCATGTCCATTAATTCTGGGTTGGACATGGCTTTATACGTCAGGCACAGATTGCTTCTGACTAGGTGGTAAGCAACTGAGTAGAGCTGTAGTTTCTTTAGCCTAACTGTGTAGGGCATCTGTTTGAGTCCCTTGATCCTCTTGGTGAGGTACTTTTGGGGTCTTTCTAATTGTAGCAGGTATCGGGTAAGGTACATCCCAAATGGGACATTGTATTCAATTATGGGCCTGATGATTGATGAGTAGAGGGGCACAATGACCTATCTTGATCTAGATGTGAACCCCTTCATGATAAGGTGGGCTATATAGAATGTCTTTCTAACTACTTTGGCAATGTGATTGTCAAAGGAGAGGTTGCAATCTACTTGGGTCCCCAAATCCCTAATTACTTCTTCCGTACTTAATGGATTACGACCTATGTGGTAATTTGTGGGCACTTTGTTTTTCCCAAAGGGGATGACTATGCACTTTGTGGCATTTAGCTTTAGGTCATGGCTTTGGCACCAGTTATCTGTCTCTGTGAGACCTTTTTGGAGGATGCTTGTGTCAGCCGGTGAGTCGATTATGGCCCCCAGTTTGCAGTTATCTGCAAACTTTGTCAGCCATAGTCCTCCTGTGTTAGCCTGTACCTCAGAGAAATATATACCGAACAAGAGAGGTCCCAGGACTGAGCCTTGTGGGACGCCACTTGTAACTGGTTTAGAGTCTGACATGGCACCTGCAATTCTGACCATGTGGGTTCTATCCCTGAGCCAGATTGCAACCCATCTTGTGACATAGGGGTTGATAGTTAAGCTGGTGAGCTTATTTATGATGCCCGAGTGGGGTATTGTGTCGAAGGCTTTTGCAAGGTCAAGGTAGGCTGTGTGGACTACCTTCCCTTCGTCTATGGCCTTGGTGACTGTTTCAAAGAAATTGACCAGGTTCAAGAGGCAAGATCTGCCCTTAACAAAGCCGAATTGGGTAGGATCCAGTGTTTGGAGGTTCCCAATGTCTTTGTTTATGAGTTCCATGATGATACGCTCCATAGCTTTGCAGACCAGGCTAGTTAGGCTTATAGGGCGATAGTTTCCAGGGTCCATTGTGACACCACCTTTATGGAGTGGGATTACTGTTGTTGTACGCCATTCTTTGGGTACATATCTTGTTGTAAGGCTGAGACTGAACAGTGATTTTAAGTGAGGGTTCAGTTCTTCTTGGAGCTCATGTAAAACGCAGCCCAGGACACCGTCTGGTCCCATTGATGCTGTGTTTTTTGCTTTGGAGAGGGCAGCTCTCACCTGTGCATCTGTGATGTCAGGGAGGCTACACTCTGTTGGGATAGTCATTTGTTCATTTGGGGTTGCACTGAACCTGTCTGCCAGGATGTTGGCAATGTCTGTGGGTTCAGTGTATTTTTTGTCATTTTGCACTAACTCAGAGCATATCTGGGAGTTTCCACCCAGGTTTCTGACATAACTAAAGAAAGCCTTGTGATTATCTTTAGCGTCTTGTGCAATTTTTCTTTCGAAGCTAGCCTTAGATGATTTTATGAGGGATCGTAGTTTCTTGCTAGTACTGATCAGAGTTGCCTTCCCTTTCAGGGATTTTGCTCTATCATGTAGTAGCTTCCTCCTTCTGTTGTACAGCTTATTTATGGCTGGGGTCCACCAGACAGGTCTCCTGCCTTTGGAGGATTGTGTCTTGATTTTATTTGGGAAAGCATGATCCATGCATTCCTGTAGGTATCCATAGAATGCGTTTGTAAAGGATTCTGCAGTTTGGGCCATATTTTCCATGGCCCTGGGGCTTTGAAGGATTCCACCTCGGTTTTGAGAAGTGGGAAGTTTGCTTTTGAGAAGTTTTTGACCGTGGTTTCCTTTGCTGGGGGTGGGGACGGGATATGGATGTCCATAGTGATTAATTTATGGTCAGATCTTACCAATGAGGGGTATACCTCTGATATGGAACATAGAGTCCCCATGTTGGTGTTGATCAGGTCCAATATGTTTTCCCCTCTTGTGGGAGTGGTGACCAGTTGTTCCATTGCATTTGAGTTTATAAATTCTAGGAACCGTTGGGCGAGGGTGTTGGGGCTTGAGTAGTGCTCCCAGTCTATGTTTGGGTAGTTAAAGTCACCCAATATAATGGTGTTTGGAGAGACCTTCATACTCTCCAGTGTCTTCAGGAAAGCCGAGTGGGGTTCCTGAGTTTGGGAGGGTGGTCTGTAGCAGGCTACATACTGGAAGGCAGTTTTGCCCACTGTTAGTTGCACATGGATGGTCTCAGATGCTTCGTGCAGTGCCACTAGCCTGGAGGTATGAGTATCTTTGATGAATATGGATACTCCCCCTCCTCTTGTGGTTTGGTCCATGTTTTGGGGCCGAAAAGCATGGTATGATGTATAGCCTGGTAGTGCTGGGGTGCTCTCAGGAGCCTTGAACCAGGTTTATGTTACTGCACAGATATCGATATTCTCCATACTGAAGAGAGCCTCGAGTGCGTTCATCTTGAGGTTTAGACTTCTGGCATTGAGCAGCATTACCCTTAGTTTCTTTTTCCTTGTGTTGTCTAAGGAGGTGGGTTTGTCTTTTGAGCCTTGCCTAAAAAAGGCACTACGGGGGTGGCAAGAGCCTTGGCCAGTATTCGAAAACCCAGGGGTGACAGGTGCAAGCCGTCCCTAGTGAAGCAACATGGCTTGTCAAGCATGACATCCCAGGCTGACAGACACTGGATCCGCTTTGAGTGACACCAATACTTTAGCCAATTGTTGAAATTGATCATTTTATCTTTATACTGTGGTATCATTATTGGTGAGGGTAAGATGCTACTCAAGGTCAGGGTCATACCGGCCTGGGTCACATGATCAGAGAGCTCCTCTATGTCTCTTTTCATGTAATCCAGGGAGGTATGTCTCAGGTCATTCACACCAGCATGGACAATGACGGAGTCATATTTGTACTTGCTTTGGAGTGACCTGAGTGCTTGTGTTATGTGGCGGATCCTGGCACCCGACAGGCAGCTTACAGTGACCTTCTCCTTGTTCAGCCTGCTGAGAGGGACATCAGTGTGTCTGACAATAGAGTCACCTATTACAAGTGTATTAGGTGTGTTGTTTAGCCTCAAGGGCTGTGACTGTGTGGCACACTGACTTTGTGAACTATGTGATATGTGGGTATTGTTGTGGGGTAGCAGTTGCTTGGATGTCTGCTTTAGAGGTCTCTTTTGCTTGGGCAGATTTTTATTTAGAGCCTCCGAATATGTCTTTGTGTGTTTATGTGTTTGGTTTGCTGTTGCGACAGGTCTATGTGAGACTAGATTCGTGGTGTGTGTGATTATCTTCTCCTCCAGACTGACAGTGCCAGTACTATGTTGAGAGAGCTCAGCCTCCAATTTGGTTACATATTTGCATCTCTCACATATATTTGAGCTTGTTGGGAAGAGGAGAGGGTGGTCTGTGTACATAAGGCAGTTGTAACATTGCCTCAAGATTCCCATAGTCACCAACTGGACTGGAGATTAAACCTGAAACTGACTTTTGGACATGCCAGAATAGTATAAGAAATTATTTTTTGACTTGATCAAAAAGGACCAATAGGGAGCCAAGTACTTAAAGGGAGTATAAGAGGGTGTAGTACTTTAGTTTATTAGTGCTTACTTATAAGACACTTATCCTACCTACTGCTGGGTTTTAGAAGGAAAATAGAGTGCTTACTTTGAGATTTGGAACAGTTCTAAGGGAAAAAGTGAAGAGCAGACTTTGTGGAGCCGGGAATACTTTAAACTTGATTAAGCGGTGCTGCCCGATACTGCGCTATGCGCAAAAACGTGCAAAAGAGGGTTTTAAGAGAGGGGGATCAAGGAGTTTGGAATAGCCAATAAAACTACAGTTTCTAGGCAGTAACCACTCCCACAGGGGCAGGCAGGCTGTTCAGTGTTTACCACTGCCACTGATGAACACAGAGACTTCCCTTTAGCCCAAGCAAGCAATGGCCTCCAAGAAACTTACAAACAGTTCAGAACAGCAAATCTGTAATTGAACTTTTTTTTAAAGTGATAAATATTTAGCTCAAAGAGGTCTGTTTGCAATATTTATTGTACCTACTAATATCTCTAACTACTAGTCTAACAATTTTTTCTACATTGTATATATCCATATATTGTAATCTGTTTACTTTTTAAGATGCACTAAGAAACTTTCTAATGCTTTCTTGAAACACTTTGAAAAATGTTAAGTTGCTAAGTTTTGCTATGCTTTTTATGTATTGTATGTCTTGGAGCTTCTCTCCCCGGGCCTCCATTAAAAATGGACTTCTAGTCCAGTCGGACTTTCCTGGTAAACAAATGTAAAATAAATAAAAATAAATAAATACAAAAAGATAATTTGGATTATATGATGGCAATAACTGATGTATAATTGCATTTGCTGTGGTTACTGAGGGTGAAGTGATTTAAGGTGGAATAAGGGATGAAGTAAGGCAATGTAAAGATAAGATATATTATTTATTTATGCATTTGTTTATTTTATTTGTTTGTTTTTATGGAAATCTATAATAGCTAGTGTTTTGTTAAAAATATGGAAATAATGTTTTTAAAATAAGGGAAACTTTTATATCCACCTAAGCTATCACCAGCTGGGACATTGGTTTAGCATATCTTATGAAGGACAGTACACTCATGAGTTCAAAATCCACCTAATGCTGCATGGCAATGTCAGCAATCCAATCACCCAGAGTGGGAATAGAATATATAGCATTCAGGTCTTGTAGCACCAAAGGCAAGTATGTTACCTATTGAGCCACAGACACCACTTTTAAGGCCACATATGAGCTGTATTTTATATTTTTTTTGAGGGAGGGGCTTGCCTTCAGACTTGTAATTATCATAATTTCACTTTTGAATTACTGCGGTAATTGCAGTTTTACACTATTAGAAATACGCTTCTCAAGATTCAGAAAGAACAGTAATATGACTATATTGTTATAAATGCTGAGGTAAGAATTGAGCAATACATCCATAAGGGATTACATATACATAAATGGAATCATAGTGCAGACCTGCAAAAAATGGTGCTACATAAATGAGCCATGCATTTGCAATGTCAGCAGTCAGCATGGAAAGAAGTAAGGGGAAATTCAATAAAGCTTACACACACATGGGTGCAAACAATTTTAGATTTAATAAACTCCGTGTAGCGGCACGCAATCACTCGCACACATGTGCAACTAAGGAAGCTTTCATGCAATGCAAATTTTGGCTTAAGTAGCTGAATTTTATGGAAATGAACCAGCTGGAGCAATCCAACAACATATAATGCACCTGTGTAGACTCCGTGTCTGTGTTAATATTTTTCAAAAGAAACAGTATCAGTGGTGGTCCTCAAAGTCTCACAAGCTCAGCATGTCAATATATTGGGTCCAACAACGAATAATGAGGAAACATCTCTGTGTGGAAGATGTAAAATTCCTTAGAGTTCAGGCACCTAGTAAAAACCATACTGCGAATATCCTACCTAATAACAGATGGTAGAAATACTTTCTTTAAAAACTTTCCAAAGTATAAATCCCCTAATGAAAGTAGGGAAGCACAATCCAGTTGAATCTTCTTTATTAGAATCATACAAGCAAGCGATCCAAACAGTAGCTGAAAAAACAGAATAAAGAGTAGGAATTCACCTTTCCATTAATATACCTGCTTAAGACCTATTTAAACACATGTTTAAAATCATGGAAGTGGTTTACTACTGGATCTCTGTTGTAAAAGACAATTAGCATGCTTAGTAGCTAAATACCCCTTCCCCCATACACCAGTGTGATATTCCACACAGTTCTGCCCTACTTCAATCTGTGAGATTCCATAATATGTTAAATTAAACTAAATTAAACTAAACTAGAAGTTAAACTAAAAATTATACATTGATAATTGCTAAAACTTCCTGAAAGCATTTCATTGTATTATCAAAAAAGAAAAAGTCTCCAAAATTCTTTACAAATCTTTTCTACCAACATTCAGAAACATTTTTAACATTTTTAACATAGATCACTTTTGTCTTTTAAAACTTCTTCAGGTTTGTGTCAAGTGGGAAAAGCAACTTAAAATTAAAAGTAAAATAACAATATATAACACAAATTTTTGTTGGGTTAAAAAAATGGATATTATTTATGAAAATGTAGTACAGAACACAGATCTTAAATAAAAACCTACCAAACAACTTGAGAATATATATATATATATATATATATATATATATATATATATATATATATATATATATATATATATGTGTGTGTGTGTGTGTGTGTGTGTGTGTGTGTGTGTATATATGTACTTAAGTCTATTCATCCCAAATGATAAAGCTATTAAAGAATTTTAAAGTAAAATACATACATTGCACAAATATGTTTAACATAAAAATAAAAAAATGTAAAAGCCATAATGTACTCTGGACAAAAGTACTGTAATACCTTGCATTGGGTCTGCCCAGTTTTGCTTTTGTGCTGTTATCCAGCTTACATGGCTATGAACTGTGTAGTTTCTAGGTTACCAGCATGAATATTATGCAAATAAGGGGTAAATGCAGTGGATGTGTTGAATCACTAAAGGGAGCAACTGTGTAAGGATAGCAACTTCGTGTAGGTTGTTTATATTCCCATTGAATGTGGATGGCATTGGGGGGTATCATGTCACTTTTAAAAGTTTGTTGTGCTTATTGCTCATTTTTTGTGCAGCATGTCACATGCCACAGATGGTTTAGGTGCAGCATAGCTTGTTTGCATGATCATACCTCCCACATCCTAGTCATGAGCTAGACAGCTATAAGTGGAAACTGGATGTATTCAGTTAAGAATATAAAGTTTTGCTTAGCTATGCTGCATGACAATGCACATAGAGCAGTGTTGACAGTAAAGAAGGGCCTTTAAATCATGTTGATTATATCCTAACCAGGTGAACTGCACCGTAATTAGACAAATCCACATGGTGGACCTATTCCAGAACTGTATAAAGTATGCATACGCCCTATGTTCTGATTTTCTTTCATTACTCTGAACCATTGGAGTACAGACTTGGAAATCTTAATTGAAATAATAGTAGGGGCTGCTGCAGCTATTCTACATCTGTATGTGCTAGATGCTGAAATCAGTGTTGCTGGAGCTGCTGACAACAGGCCTAGGCCAAGAAGGAGAAGAGTGTTCAGGCCCAGGATAACCTTCCAAGAGCTACATGAGCGGGAGATTGTAGAGTGCTACAGGGTGGACAGGGACATATTACAGGAACTCACTGAGCTCTGGCACCTTCAACTCAGTCGCAAACAAACAAACAAAGCCAGCAGCTGTTGGTAACTATATTTATTCACCAATGAAGGAATAATCCCTCATGATTTAAATAGCATATAACTCATACAGACCGGTTTCGGCTCAGCAGAGCCTTCCTCAGTGAGAGTAAAAAATATATATATTCATGAAGACAAAGACAGTAACTATACATATATAAGACTGGGAATGAAAGAGAACCAATCACAATGCATGATCAATAAATCACAATTGGTCATTAAGACCAGGTGGAAACAAAGCCCCAAGTCTAATAATCCATTTCCTCTCCTTAGAAGTAAGTATTTCATGCCACTTCAGCTTGTCTTGACATTTACCCCTAATGCAATCAATAATACTAAACATAAAATTAGCTGTAGTGTGTTTTAAACTGTGCTTATATAATGCATTGTTACCACGTTTGTTTTTAATATCACTAATGTGTTCACAGATTCTAAGACGAAAAGCCCTAGAAGTCTGACCTACATAAAACGCAGAACAAGTGCAGGTCACCAAATAGATAACCCACTCAGAACTGCAATTAGCCCAAAACTTGATCTCAAAAACCTCAGGGGTATTGTGACTGCTAAATTCACCAGTACTTGAGACTCTAATACAAAATTTGCAATGCCCACATGGGATACATCCAACCACTGGTGCCCCTGTAAAAGTTAATTGAGTAGAAACTTTGGCATCAGACAAAGACCTCTTATAATGGCTCAAATGTGACCCAATGGTTCGTCCCCTTCTAAAAGAAAAAGAACATCTGTCCCTGAGAATATTATGTAGTTTGTTATCCGCCAAAAGAATATTCCAATGTCTATCTATGATGTTCATAAACCCCCGGGTGTTACGTCCATAAGTAGTAACCAACCTCAACGGCTGCTGAACCCCATCCTGGTTACGATCTTTATAATGCAATAGATCATTTCTATTGAAATTCGAGGCCCATTGTTTGGCCATATGAACAGTGCCCGGGTCGCTTTTGGGACATATTCAAGATCTCTCCTAATGGTGGTTATGTTCATTTGTTTTCGTCGACCGATAGGTTGTTTGATACATGCAGGGTTGTGCATATTCTACTGGATTCCCAGGACTTTGAACATTGGACATTGGTGGCCTCTATAAAGGTTTATTGTTGCATTTGTATGCATATTTAAAATAGGTTGGCCCTTTTTTTTGGGGTCGCTAATATTTATCTATCATGTGTAGCAGTTATCTAATTATATTTGGTTTATATGTGCTTTCATTTATTATTTGGTGTTGGGCATAGGCAATTTTTGCATAATATATTTTGTTGCCCATGTGTATTTTGTGATTTGTATCACATACATTACAATATATATACGGTCTAATATATAGTGGAAATATAATATTGATTTTTATGTTTCAGGGATTCTGCATTTGATAGGCAGGATATTGATTTTTTCAGTTTTCTGTTGTGATATCCATGCTATATTTCATTGGATACTCGGTAATATGTATATGGTTTATTGTATGGTGGAAATACGGGCATAACATTGATTCTCATGTCTCAGGGGTTCTGCATTTGATAGGTAGGAGAGTGACTTTTTCAGTTTTCTGTTGTGGCATCCATGCCATAATTTTTCAATTTGTATTTTACTTGTTTTGGTTTTTGATATTCAGATATTGGGTTCACCTGTTCTGATATTTATTACCATTTTTTACCCATTGGACTTTTTCACATATAGATTCACATTTATTTTTGGCCACAGCTACAGCTGCATTTCATATATATTTTGGGGTTGACTATATATGTGCTTCAAGATAATAATATTTATATTTGAGATTTTGGGATTTTAGGCTTATATGTTCATTCCATTTCACAAGGAAACAGTGTTCTGTACAAATACGCAGTGTGATAATTTGATTATTCACTCGGCTGCTGATGGTATTTGTATATGTAAGGGATTTTTTATATTTACTAGACCTATACACAGTATGAAGTGCTTAGATGATGTACTTCATGACTGTTTATTGTATTGTGGTCTTTTTGTTTCTTTTGATTGATGTGAATGAACAGGCCTAAACCATATATTATCAAGTACTGATTATCTATATGGTTAGTACCCCTTGATATTTGGATGTATGTGTAGTTGGTGCTGTATTCATGGCTTTTTTGGTGTATTATTTAGTTATTTAGGACACATTTGTTCATATAGTATTTTGGTGTGGTTTAGTCCTTTGGATTAAATTATGGCATTGTCACCTCTTATTCAGGGGTTATCATCTGATATGGATGATTTATCTTTGTTTGGCTTGGGACCGCACAGTTCAACACATTTTTCCTCTCCTGGTGAACCCAATCTGAACAGTCAATGTGACATGTTTTTTGGCTTACTTAGCAAAAACATGAAAATGGTTAGGACCAATGTTTGGCATCTACGACTGTTTAAGGCATATCAACGTAAAAATATTACACCTCGGGGCCTTAGGGTGAAGGTGCAACCTTTGGTCTCAAATATTGATGATAAACTATTAGAAGATTGGGGTCAGGTTCAACAGTTGGCTTCTTCTAAATTTGTTGATGCCTTGACAGATTTTTATGAACGGAAAGTACACAAAGGGGTCAAAGATTTGGAAACTATATGTGTAGATGCTAGTAAGTTTGAAACTTGTGATTCTTTTCAAATACAAATCAAAAAATTAACATCAGATCTATCTAAGATGGAATTGACACTTAAAGAAAGGAAAATCAAAAAATTCTTCAGAGATGTTGGTGACTATGAAAAGGGTAAACCTTTTGATAGCTCCAAAAATGTTTCATTTAGGCTACCCAGAGAGTATGATAAGGGGAATAAGAAATTTTCTACCCCAAAAAGAAAAAGACCAAAATCTATTCTGAAGAATAGTTTTGAATCTTCAAATTTTACTTCAGGGGATGAGACATCCTCTAACACAGAAGGAGAATTTGAGGAGAATCAGTTGGAGGTTTTGCCGAATGCAAAGCGTGATAATTTGTCACACCCTTCCGCTTCACTTACAGATGAGGGGGGCGGAAACATAAGAAAAGATACACCAAAACAAAGCATGGAGGCACTATTGAAAATGATGACAGCACATTAACATTTCATTCTAATGTACATAATATTTCTTCTATTGAGCTAACTGCTACACAGAATAAATTACTAAATAAAGGATTGAACTTTGTCCCGGGTTTTTTTGTACCAGAACAGTCTCTAGCCCAAGATGTGGTCAATTTTTGTCGATTGTTAAACTTGAAACTGCTATATGCAGACAGTGGTGGGGATAAATCTCAAGATTTCAAGTTTAAAAAATCCTCTTTCAGTCCACCTATGACACAATTGGTGGGTGTTTTCCAAAAGAATGTATTACATGATTTACATTACTATTACAAGGATTTTTCTATATCTTATAACAATTTGTCCAATGATGAAGTGTGCAGTCTTGATGAGCTTGCTAAAAATCGAAATGTAGTCATCACACAAGCTGACAAAGGTGGGGCGGTGGTGATACTAGACAAGGATTCTTATGATGAGGAGGCTATGAGACAATTGGGGAACAAGGATCACTATATGGCTATGCCCTTGGATCCATCTCTAAATTTTCAACGTAAGATTGTTCAGTTTCTTGCACTAGCAGTGGAGGAGGGCATAATCACACAGGCCACTAAAGAACAACTGATGGTTCTGTCCCCCAAGAAACAGTATCTTTATATGCTTCCCAAAATACATAAACATGCTAGCAATCCCCCTGGTCGACCTATTGTTTCTGGACATGGTTCCTTGACGGAACCTTTGTCTGAATATTTGACTCATTATTTAAAACCATTACTTAGGTTTATTAGAGCTAGAATTCAAGATACCACGCAGTTTTTGGATATCATTAATGAAATACAACTTGAGCCCCATTGGTTACTATGTACCCTTGACATCACGTCCCTCTATACCAATATTCCACACTGGGCAGGCCTACAAGCATTGGACTATTGGCTAGTTAGATCTGGTTTATATAAACCTGGTTTCAATACCTTTTTGGTTTGCCTTACGGAATATGTATTAACTAGCAATGTTTTTTATTACCAAAACAAATGCTTTTGGCAAATCAAGGGTACTGCTATGGGTGCATCTTTTGCACCCATTTACGCAGATCTATTTATGGCATATATTGAGGAGATAATAATTTATGATGCCAACCATAACATTTACATGTGTGAGATGGATATGTGGCGTCGTTATCTGGATGATTGTTGGTTGGTGTGGAAGGCTGATGAGCAATACCTTATGGAATTTCTTGATTATCTTAATAACAACATATGGGGTATTGAATTCAAGATGAGTTTTCATAGATCTAAAATGATTTTCTTGGATGTGGAAATCAATAGGAATGTAGATCATACTCTTTCCACTACTCTATTTAGGAAATTTCCAGAATATAATTCTTTATTACATGCCAGCAGCTTCCACCCACAACATATCATCCAGAACATACCCAAATCCCAATTTTTAAGAGCTAGGAGAATATGCTCTAGCCAATTGTCCTATGCTACAACTTGTGATGACTTGGCCTGTAGATTTAAAGATAGAGGGTATCGTTCGGACACCGTTCATATGGCCAAACAATGGGCCTCGAATTTCAATAGAAATGATCTATTGCATTATAAAGATCGTAACCAGGATGGGGTTCAGCAGCCGTTGAGGTTGGTTACTACTTATGGACGTAACACCCGGGGGTTTATGAACATCATAGATAGACATTGGAATATTCTTTTGGCGGATAACAAACTACATAATATTCTCAGGGACAGATGTTCTTTTTCTTTTAGAAGGGGACGAACCATTTGTCGAGCAAATGAGCTGTCAGGCAAATGAGTGTCAGTCATTTGAGTTGTCAGGCAAATGAAGTAGACCCATATATATATATATATATATATATATATATATATATATATATATATATATATATATATTTATAGATACACATATACATATCATACACACACACACATATATATATATATATATGTAGACACACCCACATATAAATGTATCTATATCTGTATCATATATATATATATATATATATATATATATATATATATATATATATATATATATATATATATATATATATATATATATATATATATATATATATATAAATGTGTGTGTGTGTGTGTGTGTGTGTGTGTATATGTCTGTAGTGCCCTACTTACCCAAATCATGGAGAGAAAAGCTGCACTACATTGCATATAATGTTGGACAAAGGGCCAAAAGTAAGACACACATAAATATGAGTAAAACCTGTAGACTGGCTGCAAAATCTGGACAGCTGAGACTTATAGTGCCCCTTATTCAAGACCACATGTCTCCTTAAGACTGCATGCAGAAACCTTGAAAATGTATGGTGCAGTATAAGAATATGCAGATAGACCGTGAAGCCATATGTTTGTATCTATGCCAGCAGCAACACCCACATTCACTACAGTCCCCTGTGTCTGCTGGATTTCACCACATATACATCAACAACTGAAGAAGTTGTGTAATGTATAATGCTGTGTGCTCACTCATGGACATGGCAAATCAGTTGTGGCCACAGGCTTGCCCATCCAAATGCAAACAGACACATATGCTCAAAACAAGTACTGCTGTCACATAACTAGGCTACTAAATAGTTATATGACTGCTAAGCTACTAGCCGCAGATAACAGTAAGAAGCAATGTGACTCTGCAGGCCTCCCAAGCTGTTCATCACAGGGTTTGGTTAGGTCCTTTAGGATTAGTTCACCTGCAGTCATTTATAAAGCTGACTTGAGCCATGGTGCATGGGTTAAGTACTATGTTCTGTAGTCTGCAAGTCAAGATAGGTAGGGGTTTCAATCTTACTCCAGCCCACTTGCTGTGTGTGTGTGTGTGTGTGTGTGTGTGTGTGTGTGTGTGTGTGTGTGTGTGTGTGTGTGTGTGTGTGTGTATCTCCTCAAAGAAGAAGTGTGAATCCCACTCTGACTTCTAAACTGACATAGTTTTGGTTCTTGCAGCTGATGCAGGTCTCCAAACTCCTGACCTGCCAAGGCATGTGGATGTCATCTACTATATGACTACCTAAAGTCATGCTATGTTAATGTCAGATTTGAACTGTGACATATGCATTAAGTACTGTGTCCTGTAGTCTGTAGAACCAGATAGTTAGGGGTTCTAATCTCAATCCACCTCATTTGGTGTGTACATGTGTGTGTGTGTGTGTGTGTGTGTGTGTGTGTGTGCATCTCCCCAAAGAACAAGTGTGAATTCCACACTGACTTCCAATCTAACATGGGTTTGCACTGTTTTAGGCCTTGCAGTTGATGCAGGCCTCCAAACTCTCCACCTGCACAAGGTCTGCTGATGTCATCTACTATAAGATTACCTGAAGTCATGTTATGTTAATGTCATGGCATCTGTGTTAAGTACTGTGTTCTATAGTCTGTAAAACTAGATAAGTAGGGGTTCTAATGTCACTCCAGTGCACTTGGTATGTACATGTGTGTATGCATGTGTATCTCCCTGCAGAACAAGTGTGAAATCCACAATGGCATAGTTTTGCACTTTTTTGGGCCTTGCAGTTGATGCAGACCTCCAAACTCATGTTTTTATAAGGCCTGCTGATGTCATCTACTATAAGATTACCTAAAGTCATGCTAATGTCAGACTTGAACTGTGGCATGTGCGATAAGTACTGTGTTCTGTAGTGTATAAACTTAGATAGGGCTTCTATTCTCAGAGCAGCAGCAACAATCTTGGTGTGTGTGTGTGAGTGTGTGTGTGTGTGTGTGTGTGTGTGTGTGTGTGTGTGTGTGTGTGTGTGTATACTGCTCAGTATTCCATAAATGTAGATAGGTAGTGGTACTATTCTCAGTGCAGCCAACTTGCTGTGTGGAAGTTTGGGATAGCATTTTCATCAGTCTATAGGAAGCTGTCCACTTCTTTTCAACAGACACTGCTAATGTCATTATTAATAGATTATTGCTTGTGTATATGCCAAAACAAAGCCATGGTTATGCAATGGCCTGACAGATGTGTACATGTAAGATGTTATTAAATTTATGGTGTCATTCTATGGTAAAACAATACCTGACAGTGTGGGATAACATGGTTGATTGAGTATGCTGCTTTGCCAGGCATATGGAACTTGCCTGAACCATAATCCTGTTGTTAGGCAGGGTCGCAAGAGCAGACTTACAAATGTGACAATGTACAACTCCAGCAAAGCAAGGGTCATGCTGCTAAACCCTTGGGGTTCACAGCACAAAGCATACTCTCTGTGAGCACTCTTTGCAGTGAAGATGTGGATGTCTGTGCATACACAGAAAACTTGTTCAAGTTTTCAATAAGTACTTTGGCCTTGCAAGGCTACAGTGCCTTTCAAACAACCAGACAACAAATGGAAGTTGTGTGAACTAATGTGGGACTACAGTTACATGTACCAGGAACCTAAATGTACAGTATGACATACATAGGACATGCTGGAGGGACAGGAACATTTGTTGAAGGTGGACACTCCTCTGCAGTTGGCCTCACATCCATGTCAAGCAGATGACCTCCATTACCCTTTTGGGGGGCAGGCTGCATGAATTGCTGTGAAAATGTTATCTAGTATGGATCACTGCCACTGTGGACCTTGCTAAACAAACCTTGGACAAGTATATCACCTGACACTGAACTGGATATTGTGATGCAACAGCTATGCTCCTAATCACCATCGAACCTCGGAACACAAGGCATAATACATGCAAAACTGAACTGATTGGACTGTTTGCTATTTAAGGCATCTCTCTTGAAACAGTTACAAGACTACACACCCTTACGTTATCTGGGACAGGATTGTAGATCACAAAACAGGTTGTGGCTTGTTTCTTATCTGGGAATTGGTGCTAATGTTTTGCACCTGGTGAGCGAAGAAGCAAAGGAGCATTGTATCACAGCAGAGTGAAGCTGTGGTGAGACCAGCACTAGTAGGAGCCTGCCAGTAGCCATTCATATGACTCCCATCTTTTCATCATTTTTGATAAGCTAATTATTTATTTTCAGTAAGCACTGCTTGAATTGTTTCTAACTTCAGAATATCTGCCTAAATATTTTATCCTTAAATTTCCAGGGTCTATGTATTAGTTTCCCCTCAAGTGTTTGGCAGTGCTCTATACAGACACCTGGAGTGACATTTTTCCTGTAAAAGCACTACTGAATTTTCTCCAATACCTAGCTAGACACAGGACAACTAGCCTGCAGCGACAATACACTATCCCCATAGTTGCAAACCAGATACTCATGACATTGATTGATATTCTCACTACAACTGTCTAATCAATAAAAATGGTCTGTTGCCATGGATATGAACATTCTCACTGTGTCAGTTACCACCTTGGTGGATATGGGCATCCTGAAGAAATGTAGAAATTGCCTCATGTTGACTGACAACTAGTTCATTCTCAAACAAACATGGTGTGTGAGAGTTGTATTTACCCAATGTTACTGGGGCTAAGCTCTCACATAAAAGTACTCCTAATATCAGTAAGGTAGTCAGTAGTACACACTCTACACCCATCACACACAGGTCAAAGCAGACATATGCTGAGGTATGCAAATGTAACCTTCCTAAACCACAAAGACCTCCTGCACAAAGTACAGATAACAAATACCTTCAACAGCCCAAAATACACTCTCTCAAAACAACACCCACATCAACCCATAGATCTACATCTCATGGAGGCTCAACCTCTAAACCCATAAGCAAACCACACTGCAATCCAACATTCTAGTCATCAGAGACTGCATCGTGAGACATACAGGTGTCCCTCTCACCAGGCTGAGTAAGGAGAAAGGCATGGTCAGTTGCTTATCAGGGGCTAGGATCCACCACATTATTCACACATTCATGTCGTTGGACCACAAGTACCAATATGACTCATTCATGGTCCATGTGGGGGGCACATGACCTGAGACATACTTCCATAGACTATATTAAGAGAGACATCTTGGAGCTGTGTAAATATGTGCCCCAGGCAAGTTTGAGCCCAGTACTGAGCAGCATTTCACCTTCTCCAAGGATGATGCTATGAACAAAAATGGTTGACTTTAATAATTGTCTTACTTTCTGGTGTCTTTCTAAGGGGGTGCAATATCTGTCAGCTTGGAAAGAGATGGTCAACAGACTATGCTGCTTTGCAGGGATGGTCCGCACCTCTCCTCTCTAGGCTTTTGAATATGAGCTAAAACAACATCTTCACCTATAGTGCCTTTTTTAGGCATCATCAAACTGAAAGTAATTATGACATAACAAGTCAAATGCAAGAAAAACTGAAGGTATTACTATTCAATGCTAGGAGACTAAACAAAAAGCTCCACTCCCTAGAAGCTCTCTTCACCCTAGAGAATGCTGATTTCTGTGCAGTCACTGAGACATGGTTTAAAGCCACAGAGAGCATACCAACAGTGCAAGACTAGAATGCCTTCCGCACATTTAGACCAGCTAATTCACAGGCAGGGACTAAAGGTGGACGTATCTCTATTTACATCAAAACTAAATATATTTCAAGGCTGGTCAAAAGGACAATGAACTTGAGCTGCTCCATGTTGAAATCACCATAGGCAAAATCCAGTGCTACTTCCTTTCAAGCTATAAGCCCCCCTCTATGACCCAGGAAACCCATACCACGTATTTAAACTTATTAGACACACTAACTATTCAGTCCAATACCATATTCATGGGTGACTTTAGTTACCCACTATTAAGTGTGACTCCTATATGACACCAAATGTACAGGCACAAAGATTCCTGAATTTATAAATACAAACTCCCTGGACCAGATAGTCAATACACCAACCAGGGGTGCAACCATACTGTATCTGGTCCTCAATAATATGGGAGAGTGATGCACACCCTACTGTAAATGTCTTCCCTGGTAAGGTTAGACCACACAATGGTCTCCTTTGAAGTAAAAATAAAAAATGGACCCACAGGTAAACATAGAATATTCAGTAACTACTCTAAGGCTAGCCTCCTGCTATTAAGTGATAACCTGGCAAAATATCAAGCCCCAATAAATCTTGAGAATACCGCAGCCTATGATGATGTGTTCAAAGAAACAAAGCACAAGCATGTTAATAGTTGCATAGAGGCTGCTGTACTCACCAGGAAGAAGTACAGAACCAACTCAAAATCAAGCCACCCTGGTGGAATAAGAGAATCAATAGGCAGTATAACAGAAGGAAGAAAATTATGGCAAAACATAGGAGGTGCAGCACACAGAAAGATAAAAGCACTCCCATCAAACTAAACAAAAAACTCAGAGGACAAATAAAGTCTTCCAAAGCCAAATTTGAGGTAAGTGTGGCCTCCCAGGCTAAGGCCAACTACAAACCATACTTTAGGTATGTCTATAACCTCAAAGCTAATACACAATTGTGTGCGGAGCACATTGTAAATGGAGCCACCTATAATAAACCAGAAGATATAGCAAACCTTCTGGCTGATAAAGTCAGCTCCAACTGTACCCTTCTCTCTCTCTCTCAACCTTCTTCAGGAAATACTATCAAATATAACTACCCCTACAATCACTAGGGAACAGGTCCTTAATGCTCTCTCTAAGACCGAGAACACTTCACCAATGGGCCCTGACAATATCCCAGAAGATCTTCTAAATAGCATGAAACATGACCTGTCAGTGGCTTTGGAATTGCTATTTAACTGTAGCCTCCAAACAGGCTTCATGCCTCATGAATGGAGAACAGCAACAGTCATCCCTCAGCACAAAGGTGGGTCATCTACAGACCCTGGAGACACACAGAATGAACCGCATGTACGGCAGGTGTACGGACCAAAAATCAGGAAGCTCAAGCACAAACGTCCAGCACCGGATAGGTGAAAATAATGAAACTGTATTGTGGCAGCTCCAGCAAATGGTGTATTAAAACACCATATAATACAACCAAACTGGTATCGGCAATAATATGCCTTCCTCAGTGCAGTAACAAAAACCAGAATCACATAGTGTAACTTAAATAATCACACCTTCAAAATACAATCTTGTCATTGGATGATCAAACTTGCTCATTTAATCCAGGTTTAAACAACCCCCCCCCAACTTAATGATCCATCTAGATTATTTTCTATTTAAAATAGTATGCCAACCTGTCTTATGCAGCCTGTTACCTGTAACCCGATCAATTATAATAAATTTAAACTGAGCAGTGGTGTGAGTCATAGTGTGTTTGTATAAAGAATTAGACATCGTTTTATTCCAGATGTCAATGAGATGTTCAGAGATCTGGATCTTCAGTGACCTAGAAGTTTGCCCCACATAAAAAGTGGAAAAAGAACAAATAACTAAATATATGACCCAATCAATGCTACAGTTACCAAAACACTGAATAGCATACACCTTGGATGTGTTTTTACCGGTAAATTGTTTATTCTTCAGTACATGGCTGCATGATGAGCAATGGCCACGGGGTATACACCCCACCAATTTATCCCAAAACAATGTAACCTGATGTATGTTAGATGCAATCCTATGTTTGTAATGGTTGAAATAAGCACCCAAAGTAGGACCCCGTCATCAAGAAAATAAGCATTTGGGAGATAAAAACTCTGATAGTTTATCATGTGACAAAAGGATGCCCCAATGCTGGTCAATGATGTTTCTAATGGTGTTGATGTTACGGGCCAAAGGTTGTTACGAGATGTACCAGCTCCTGCTAATCCCCCTTTGGTTGCTTGTATTTATATTTCAACAAAGTTGATCTAGGTTGTTGAAATGCAAAGTTACTAGCCATACTGATATTATTAACATCATATCCCCTGTTGAGGAACCTGTCAATCAGGTCCTGTTGATACGGGTCATATGAATTATCAGAAGATTAGATGTGTCTGATCCTAAGAAATTGAGACATAGGAATATTGCAGATGATATGTCAAGGGTGATGGCTGGTGGCATGATGTAGTGTATTATATTGTGGATGTTTCCAGAAGATCTCAGTCCTCGGCGTGTGATCTACTTCCCTAGTAATAGTTATGTCCAAAAAAGTGATTTAATCAGTGTGAAAATTCAGCGTAATCTGGATCCTCCTCATGTTCTCATTAAGATACTGTATAAATTCATGTGCATATACATCATCACCCCTCCACACCATCCTGCAATCATACAGATAATGCCTCCAAATATCAATTTCATCTAGATACAGATTATGATTGGCATCATATATAAGTTGCTACTCAAGAAACCCCATAAAGCGACCAGCATAAATGCGAGTGAAGGAGGATCCTATGGCAGTGCTCTTCACCTGCCAGTAGCATTTGCCATGGAAATAAAACACGTTTTTGGTTAAAACATGTTCAGTCAAACAAACAAGTAATGTACTGAAACCTGGTGAATATAAATTTGACTTATCTAGCCAATACTGGATAGCCTCTTGGCCAGCCCAATGGGGAATGTTGGTTTAAAGGGCAGTCACATCCAATATACACATTAACCAGTTTGGATCCAACTGTGTGTCCATGATAATCTGTAAGAACTGGGTTGTGTCCTGAATTCTGGCCCTGACAAACTAATAATGGTTGGAGATATTTAGTGAGAAAGGCAGCTAATGGTTCTGTAAGTGAGCCCCTGCCAGACACAATAGGTCTACCTGGTGGTTTGGATAAACTTTTGTGAATTTTGGGCAATAAATATAGATATTGAGATTGGGGATCAGATAGAGTCAGATGGTATAACACCTTATTGTTAATAATGTCTTCCTCAAGGGCCAGGCTCAGGAATCCTTCAAATTCTTTTTTGAATTTAAGTGTTGAATCAATGGACATGTGTATGTAGAACTGGCCATCCAACAAGTGTCTTTTGGCCACAGCCAAATACATCAGCCAATCCCTAACAACGACTGTCCTACCCTTATCTACTTGCAGGATGACAAAGTAATGGTTATCCCTAAGCTTGGTTAGCACCTGTTGTTCCTCATGAGTAAGATTATGCTGAATATTGCGAAATACACATTTATTAAATGTAAATTTTTAAGCACAAATTCCTGAAAGATAGCTACATGTTTATCCATGGGTAGCATGAAGGAAGATTTACGAAAATGAAAATCAGTAGATCTTTGAGTATAAGCATCCGGATCAAAAAATAATTTAAATTCAACAACCGACAACATATTTGAACATCACTGACAAATCTACCTTCATTGACAAAAAAAAAACGGACAAAATTGAAACCCTTATTTAATAGATTTATTTTAGTTTCTGAGAGTGGACAGGAAGAAATATTATGCACATTGGTTGTGCTTGCTAACGTGGTACTAACAAATCCAAAAGATACTGAATGCTGTTTACTTGATCTATGTTTCCTGCCGCCCCTGTGCCCTCTCCTCCTAAAGCGTCAATCCTTTTACATTTCTTGGCCATGGGTGAGTGTGAGGTAGGAGTGATTTCAATATCAGTGGTGGAGGATGAGTCATCCCCCGATGTACCACTGGGGCCACTAGGGCCTTTTTTAAGTATGGATTGAGGTATTTTCCTCTTAAAAGTGGGTTTGGTGATGTCATGCTGAGCAAATTTAACATTTTTTTGTAATCCAAAACGTTTACCCCTCTCATAATCAGTCAGGTCCCTATTTGCCTTTTAGCTGTTTTTCTAAAGTGAATAAATCCTTAACCAATTGGTTAAGACTCTTATCAAACAATTATTCCCATCAAATGTTCCATCTACAGACCCTGCAAACTACAGACCCATAAGTCTCACTAGTATCATGGAAATGATCACTAGAGATATAGTATACGTCCAGACACTGGACTCAACCCAGTTTTGTTTCATTAAGGGCAAATCATGCCTAGTCAACCTGGTGGACTTCCATGAGAAGGTAACCAAAGGAATGGATGAAGGAAAAATGGTTCACACTGCATACCTTGACCTGACAAGGCATTTGACACTATACCTCAATCAGTCATTGTTGACAAACTCAAGTGATTAGGTACAAACTTGAATGTCACCCAGTGGGGAGCCATCTAGCTCACAGACAGGACCCAGTAAGTTAGAATTGGAGAATCCACCTCTATAAAGAGGCCAGTCACAAGTGGAGTCCCTCAGGAATCAGTCCTTGGACCCCTCCTTTTGAAGCCAAAGCTAATGTCAGTAGTCTGTGGCTGACTAAATTTGCAGATGATTGCAAATTAGGAGCTGTCATTAAATCCCATACTGACACAAATGTGTTCCAGGTGGGGCTGACACAGACATACAACTGGTGTCAGAGCTAAGGACTAAAACTAAATGCCAAGAAATGCATAATACTATCCTTTGGGAAGTCATCCACCCCTGGTAACTATCATATTGGCAGCACATCTCTAACAGTTGAGCTAGTAGTCAGGGACTTAGGGACACACATAGGTAGTAATCTAGCCTTTGACTGTCACGTTGTCTACAGAATTGAGAGAATCATTCTATGTTGTGCAACTTGCAAACAAAGGTGTGGCATCTAACTCCAAGGAAGTCATTGTTCCACTGTATTTAGCAGTCACCACATCTGTCATTGAGCACAATGACCCCTTTGGTATGTACCTAACCAGGCATATCCAAACAATTGGAATTTCCGTAGAGGTTCTTCACTAAACCAATACAGGACTTAAGTAAAATGTGCTATGCAGACTGCATCAAGGCCCTATCTCTGTATTCTGTCTCCTACATGCTTTTGCGGTGAAATCTATGCTTGGCATACAGGACATTGTCCAACCCCACTCTGAACCTCCTGCATATCCACAAAACAAACAGCACCAGAATTACCCATTCTAAAGACTTACACCTTGCCTGTGATATAAATAGGACCTGATGGAGAGACTGGTATGTATCCCAGAGACTACCCCATCTATGGAACAGGCTTCCCATCCATGTGAAGCAGAGTTCCTCCCTAACCGAATTCAAATGCAACTTGGACAATTGGATGGGGAACAGGAAATTCATCCCTGGTTTGGCACCTATGTCTCTAATCGACACAGGAAAACTGTAAATGGGTCATCTGCCCGTCCCCTCCTTACACTTACCAAGGGTATCAGAACTTGTCAGAGATATGGGATGCATGGCTAGGCTTAAAAAGGCCCTTGTGGTCGTTAGCCAAGTAAACACCTATGAATCTGTGAACCTATACTGTATTACCATTCTGATGACATTTGTCTTCTGTGCTGACATTCAATCCTGTATTCTGACATTGATGGTTTGATTGTAGATGTGTACCCATAGGTGTATACTACACAATCCCGAAAGAGAAATGTAGATATTTCCATGAGACACATTTCATTGTGTGACTCCACAGCACTTACAACAGCATCCATTTTAATGCAAATTAGTATGCTACCCACAGTATAAACAGCAAAGTCCAATATCTGTAAATGACCACACCAGTGGCTCTACTCAACAGAGGCACTGGGAACTAAGGTCGGGTGGCATGATGCCAGGGTAATCCCAGGGCCATTAGCCTAGTACACACTTGTGAACCTACAAACCTATGAACCAGTACAAGTACCAGCAACAACAGATGAAAGGTATTCATATTAATGTAAATACTCACCCTGCGCATTGGACACATATCTTTATTCCCCTGCATCCATGAGAAAGATGATAGGGTGTGATACAGTTATCACCACTTGCACATGGTGTTGTGTGGGGATGTAGGAGGCCTAGGCTGACCCAATATGTTGACAAGAGTGTGTGTGTGAGTAAGCAAGGAAAGCAGGCACAATGGCTCATGAAAAATGTTACGTGTGTGTCAGTAGGTGCCCTCAGTATGACATTGGTGTGTGAGTGACTTCATGAACACAGCCAAGTTCAGTGCTAGCCCTACATGTCTGTATGTAGCACAGCTATGAGCTGTGCATGGTAGAGCTAATAGTTCATCGCCCCCCCCTGAGGGTCAGCAGTTGCACTGGCACCTCCCACACCCAAGGTCAGATGCTGTGCTACTACCTGAAGGTGACTGATGTTTGCTGGGCATGAGTCCTTCACGGGAACACCAAGGACCATGTGCCCATGGCCTGCTATGTCTTGGTGTGGACAGCACGCTCCACTCTGGAGCACTGGATGTACTCCCTCTACAGGAGCGTGATTGGGTATAGTTACATTGACTCTCAGCAAATGAAATTGTTGACTTTTGCCTATGAGGCCAATGCTCAACTCATATCAGATGTCCCATCACAGAAAATGTGTGTTCCATGACAGACAGTGTATGATCTGTGTCAGACCTACCTCTTTTCACTGTGTCAGTCAACCAATCCAGGGTATCAGCAACATGGTGGAGGCAGTCATGGATGTCAGGCTGTGCATCCATAACCCTGAGCATTCATTGGGAGTTCCTTTCCTAACATGCCTGTGCCTCCATGACAGCCCTAAACATACGTCGAGTGACATGTCTTGAGACACCTGTAACAGTTGGTGGAGGGACTTCTACGCCTTCTACGAGCGCCCCTATTAATATGCCTGTGTGTAACCTTGCCAATAGCTTGGCTGTGGCCATTGTCAACAGTCACAGAAGCCACAGTAGCCATACTTCCCTGTTCAATGTCCCCACCCTCCAACTGTCCAACATCTGTGCCCTCAGGGGAATGGGTATGAGTAGGCATACTGGCTGTGTACAGGGATAAGGAGGGTGGGTGAGGGATGTAAACCTCTGTGTCTGATTCAGCCTCTGCAACCCCCAGCTGTGCTTGAATTTGGCCATCATCATCATCAGAGTCAGTAGAGACACTGACATCAGGTGTTGTAGAGGACAAAGACCAACCTCACTGGTCACCTGTGATAAATAGGAAAAACAATATATCAATACCTGCACTACTATGCTCTCCACTACTATGGTTCAATATAGGTTAGGCTGTATGCACTGCTGTCACTATTACAGACTAGTATACCTCCCAACCTCACAGGGTAGAACATGGGGACATTATTTTCTAACCCCAGTCTGTAATTATTTGGAAATAATTATTCAGAAAACAATCTTAATGATGTACACAGTGGGCAATCTGCAAAAATCTGTACAATTGACAGTTATGGCAATCACTAATGTCCTGACAATTGTTTTCAAGTTAATCACCAGAGACATACCCACAAGGCAGAGGTATGAGTCTAAACTGTGCACATTCAGAAAATATCTGTACAGCTGACAATTATGCAGACAGTATATCAATCCAGGCAACAGGCTGGGATAACACTTTAGCTAATACACTGAAATATATCTACATCTCTGCATAACAGTTTTCTGCTTACCAGCAGCAGGAGCACAGCCTCTTCCAATTCCCGATGGTTCTGAAAAAAGTTGAGGGACAGGTAATAGCAACAGCACTACATGATACAGTATAACAGGGGTTAACGCATCCAATAATCTCATATCTACAGTACTGCAATGTTAAAAGGTATGTGTATGACAATCTCTACATAAGCTTAAACCGGCAGCTAACTTACTTCCCCTAAAGGACATATGACACCCATGTAAATCTATATACTCCTTGACAGGATGAATGCAGCAGTATTCTACTGCTGATATAACTAAGCACACCTGGAAGTTCCTCTTGAGAGGATGGCGTGGCATCCACATCCACAACATATCGGCTGATGGATATCTGGGAGCTGTCCTATGCAGCAAAGTTTGCCAGGAATTTCTCTGTGCCTGTGAAAGGAGGGTCTGCTGAAAGCCCACCACCAGTGACCTGATGATCCCTGGCCATGTCAGCTGTGTGCCTTGTTGCTGCATTTGTCATGTCTGCGGCATAGTGTCGCACCTGCTCATAGCTAGGATTTTGATGACCCACAGCACTGATGTTGTGTACCAGTTCATTCCATAGGGCTGCACATACTGACCTATTTGCCCTTCCTCAGGACAGCATGGCCTGATAATGTTGTTGCAACAGCTCAAAGATGAGGTCCTTTTCTACCTCAGAAAATGGTGGCCTGTGACATGCATGCATAATGTTCATGGAAATACAAAGAAATGAGAACACATATAAGGATCACATATGTATGAGTATGTAGAGATGCAGCAGTAAGGGAAGGCTATCAGTATCTACTGCTCGATTGTGTGCGGATACAACTAGGATAGTATCAATAGTGAGAGGTTCCTGTTTGTGCCATGATAGATACTAATGTAGGCTCACACAACCAACACAGCTGCACATTGTAGTGTGCCCCATAGCAGGAAATACCCACCCCCACAAAAAAAAGAAATATAAACAATAGTGCCAACAAAACAGCAGTGTACTGATACAACTGTTATCAAAGGAAGTACACAGGAGACCTGTGTACCTAGTTATCACACAGCATTATACTCTTGGTGTACTCTACATCCTCTGTACATCTAGCAAAGCTGGAGATCAATGCCACGTCATCAGTACAATTCTAACAAAGGCTTGGTGATGTAATCCACATTCTTCCTAAGTATATTCAAACATTTGCATCATGTAGAAAACAAAATGGATCCATATCTGATGGAGTACACACTCCTCTGTTGAAAGATATTGCTCCACAAGACATGTGTCAACCATTTAGACATAAAAAGTAACATTCAAGCATACTGGTTTGCCTAGCTAGCAATTTGCCTTTTTATTATGGCTCTCATTAGCAGTCAATTGCATCTGAACCAATCTGTGCATCAGAAATGCTAAATGCAGCCCACACAGCTGATATGCAGTCTAATCAGCCAATCCCATGCAACTACTCAACAAGATATAAGGCACTGATATAGAGTCCATCCCCTTTCTTATATATTGGGGTGAAAATTTGCAGGGTATTTGATCTTACATCAGCAAAGAGAATATGTTTGTAGCAGCTACTTTTTACATACAGATGTATGCACTACAGACTGAAGCTGCTGCTGCTGCTGGCAATAGCCATAGACAGAGACAGTGAAGACTTTGCAGTACGGCAACACAGTAGAGTAACTATGGGACCTGTGGCAGCCTTGATTAATAGCCAGAGCCAGATTGAGGAAACTCATCCCAGTGAAAATTAAGGTATGTTTTTAAGGAAAGTATATTAGCCAAAGGTATCATTAACACAGTAAACGGAAACGTACTTGGTGTGTCCTAGAACAAGGTAGTGGGTACATTAATAATCATGTTAACTACTCGAATAACTGCCAAGCCATGTGTAATGTCATGGTAGTCATCTGAAACATGCGTGCTGGCAACCCTTGCATCTAGCATGACTCCCATATATGTCTGTTACCTTTATACCTGTGTCTGTCTAGAATATCACTGGCAAATAATTGTGGACATCAGTCTGGAATTATTGGGCCACATTTGAATTAAATACTTCAAATTCCTCTGGGAATTCATGCTAATGCACAACCTGAAATTCTAGGTGTTTTCTAGGGTCGTAATAGCAATAGTTAAAATGTGTTCTTATCTGTAGGCCTTTGACCTCCATTATTTAGAAGCAGGCATTCCATCTGTACTGCATTAGGTGGAGAAATATCACAACGTATAATGGTGATGCAAACATACATGTATTTTAAATGTTAAACACAGCTGTATTTGAACCTAGGATCATGTGAACCAAAAATAAATGTTTTCAGAGCATTTCACAGACTGAGCTACAGAGTCAGTAATATAGCAAGTATATTTTATATTTTTACATGTTGCAGAGATAACTGCACACTGAACTGCTGTTACATACCTCACTTACATCTATTACTATGTGTATGGCTTTATAGTGATGTATTTCTCTACCAGATTCTGAGCTAAATTCCTATTCTTTCATTAATCTTGTAGCAGATTTGCTGTGCTGTGCTGCATGATGCTCAGCATTACGTAAGCACACTTAATGACAAGAAAATGACAATTACTATAATTCTTGTTCTATCAGTAGTGTATTAAAACTGAACAGTCTTAAGAGGTGACTTGGTTTAAACATACTTTCATTAAACTAGCCTTTGTTAGTGGGCTTAAATTAATGATTATTTAATGCACTATAGTTGAATCATTTAGATTATTATTATTATCCTTTGCCTAAAATTCTTGGTTAACATGAGTAGCTGTGTGTCGCACTACTTATTTCTTGTTTGACTTATTATTTTTATGTCTCGAGAAGAATTGGTTACTGTCATTTTAAATTGAATGAATTGGAGGTTTTACTTGGTCACAGGGTAATGAAATTTTTAATTGCCTAGGTTTTATATATAAGGAAACTTCCTACAGGTTTTATTCGTTTCTGAGGAAGTCAGCTGATTTAGCTGATGAAAGCGCTTTAAACAATTTGGAATAAACGTGCTACGTGGACTGTTTGGTTGCCTCCGTATCTGTTTTTTTGTTTATTAGTCATTAGCCAAGTTGTTTAGTAATTACTATGTTTTGCTTAAAACACCTGCACTACTTAACTGGCTGTGTGGCTTGGTGGGTTGATGCATTATTGTTCAAGCCAAATGGTACTGGGTTCGAAATAGGGCATAAGTGAACTTTTTGAATGTGATTATTATGCCTTCACTTACATGTAATAATGCAATGCCATTTGGCCTCGCTTAGCGATGCTGCACATAGCGCAGCATCATGCAATGATTCTTTAAAGAAAAGAGCATTGGGGAGATAGAAATGTGGTGAAATGGGGAACAAGCAGGGGGAAAACACAGTGAAAGGCAGGTAGGAATGTACAAGAAGGGTGTAGGAAAAAAACATAGCTGTCCATTTCTTCAACAGCAACAACTGTGCACTTGCAAAGATTTTTAGCTGAATTAAGACTGTCACCCCCAGAGAGAGGGGTGACAACAACATAAGTGTGTTGTCAAGCCAATTGTACCAAATTAAGTGTGTTCAGTGGAAATATGTGCAAAATGAAGAGCTATGTATAGGACATTTTTTTTTGGGACAGGTACCCTTTTTTAAGGAGAGAGTGGAATGTTGGGGAAAGGACATAGGTATGTGTGGGAAAGATAAGTTGGTAAGGTGAGGAAGCATTTGCAGGCAGACAAGATATAAAATACAGCAAACAAAGGTGGCGAGGGACACAAGAGAGGGGGTGAACACCTTGGTTGGGGAGGGGGTGGGGGTATCCAGGTTCCATGGATATCAGATATGACAAAAGTGTGACTCAAATCTTCACTTATGGGACTGTCAGCACTGCATCTTCATTGCCCCTGTGGAGGCAGTGGCTGATGATGGCACTTGTGGGCAGACTGATGCAACAGGATGGGCAGCATGTTCTCCATCTGGCAAAGGCGTCTGCTGCACAAGCCTAAGCACCATGCCTGGCAGTTAGCAGTTGTGCATGGGTGACACAGGCATCCCCTCTGCCTAAACTCCCAGAAGGGAGTGTGCTCCCAGCCTGTGGAGTGGATTACCTGAAGGAGCAGGTAGTGTAGGAGCAGCATGGGGGGGGTGCCACCAGGCTGCAACCCAGATGTCTGGGCACCGGTGCCTCAGGCAAGGGAGCCAAGGTAGGTGGATTGCCAGAAATAAAATAGAAACATAAAGGAAAAATACATTGCCCAAACAAATGTAATGAATAAGATAAAAGAAAACAATAATGAATTATAGAAAAATTGAAAAATATATTATGGAATTCAACAATAAATAATGTAAATGAAAATGTATTTAACAACAAAGCAATATTAAATTATACATAATGACAACATAAGAGGTAATGCCAAATAATACGATAAAAGCAAAATTGTAAATATATTGATTAATTAAATAAAAGAAGATGTGGGGTGAGAAAAGAAAGGAAAATATTGGTAGCTTCACAGATACTATAATAAAACATACTAAAAATAAGTACTTTTAGATATCTTAGATTTTACTTGTAACACTACTGACTGTTTTAACATTTATTATTTGCAATACTACCCTGTTCCTTATACACACAATATAGTTGAAATTATATTGCATCCAGCAATCATTCAATATAGCTTATATTGGATTATGATGTTCCAGGTACGTACCTCTCAACCTCTTAACATGAAACATTATGGCTCAAGCCATACATAATGGTGGAATAAAGGCACAACAACAGAGACCATTCTTACATAGTGTGCTCTTACAATAGTAGCAAGGTGTTTGGATAACAGATTTGCCAATAAAATGCATTTAGAGAGATGTCTAATATCTGCAATTCAGATGACTGACATTTTTTTCTCACATTAATCCTCATCAGTGTGGCAGAGACTTGCCAGTAAAACATGATCATATACCAAACAGACCGCACATATGGGGCAAAATTCAGTACATTCTGCAAAAATCGTGGCAGTTGAGAGGTATGTCCATGTACACTGTTTGCACTTAACAGCTAGACATTTAAGGCACAGGTCTATGGGTGTGCACTTCACATGCAAGGATGGTTATGTTTTATTGATGAAATGTAATGTTAAAACAATATCGAAAACAGCACAAATTTTCAGTTGGCTGGTGTGGGATTAGAACCCAGAAGCAGTGACTACAATAATATTGAATATTTTATTTAAGTGACAACATTATCACAGCACTTTCTTCTTTTATAGTTTATTGATTTATGTTATTTTAAATCTTGCATTTACACATATGGATAGCTGCCTAGGACTTCTGTTAATATACATGTTTACCCCAGGCAGCTATTGACTGCAATCAACAGCATATTTCTGGCAATGAGCTGACCACATCATTGACACTTAATCTGGTTATTCAGCAAAATTAAGTTATGGTTGGAAGCTATGCTAAACAGTACTGCATGCTTACTTGCTTTTACTTCTTTTACAATTCAGATATGCACTGACACATTAATGAAAGTCTGTGATGCCCCAGGTATTTCATACATGGCCGTTAAGACTGCAATATTTGTATTTTTTAAATTTTATTATTAACTTATGCATTCATTTATTAATTTATTGATTTTCTTGCATCACACAAACATGGAAAATCAATGTTTAAGTGATGCTTAGCAATGTGCAAACAAGGAAAAAAGTGTTACCCATGTTTAAGTGATGCTTAGCATCACGCACCTTTTCTAAATGTAATAATAATTGAATTTAACATGGAGCAAAGTTTCAGTGATCTAACACAGTTTCACATCAGTGTATATAAAAGGCATTACTACCCAAGACTCAGTACACTATAGGTCATCACTCAACCTATCTTGCCACAAGAGCAGTGAAATGAGTTCATGTATCTTCACATATACTGCAAAGGTACTACTGCAAGCATAGCACAGTTTCACTGCAGTGATTTCAGCTGTGCTAGTCCCCTCACAGCTAAAACAATTGAAAGCATCCTTTTTCTATTTTTAGATGTCTGGTGCATGTCTGATGCATGGGTGTGCAGAGCTAAGCATAGCCAAATAATGCATTGCATTGCACAGACATGCACATAAAAAGAAAAAAAAAACAATTGAAAGCACCTGGTTTCTATTTTTAGATGTGTGGTGCATGTCTGATCCATGGGTGTTCAGAGTTAAGCATAGTTAAATAAAGCATCCTATCGTGCAAGCATGCAGATAAAAAGAAAAAAATATATATCCAAATTAGTGGAATAACTGCATACACGGCTCCAGCAATATTTCTTATACGCCTTTCAATCAGGTTAACAGCTGACAGACATGTGAGTGTGTCATCGGTATTACACAGATTCATTATCCATGTTTGTTGTTCGTCTTCGTTCGTTGTATTATCCATGTTGTTCTGTGAGGAAGCTGGTACAAAACTGTCTTATAATCTAAAAGAAGCTGCATCATCTTCAGACATTAAAAGAGAATTGGTTTAATGATACAAGAGTGAATTTTTGTTTGCCATATCATGCTAAGACACCTTTTTAGTTTTGTAACCACTTGTCTTATATATTTTAATCTATTTTGCCAAAGAATAAGAATAATTGTGCACACTGTGCTCACGTGTTGTTCTGCATTCTTATTGTACTGCACTACTCTCTATATTTTATATATCTGGTGACTACTGAACTCATTTAAAGGGAAATAACAAAATAGAATAGGACTTGTTAGTTAAAATTTAACTACATCTTGTTGTGCCTGGGCTGAACATTTTAATAACACAGTTATATCTTTCAGTGGAGAGCCTGCATTTTCATGCAGTTAAAAGGATTAACTGCCACATAAAGAAATTAAGGAAAGCACTTAAACATTTAATCATCATAAGAAAAGTATGTTTTAACAATAGCATGTAAACAATGCCTTTTTTATTGAAAATGTATGATTACAAGTGCATTGCCCGCTTACATTTAATTCATTAGTGTATTATGTTTTGTAACCCATTTCTTTCTCAGATGGATTCATTTAGTTGTAGTGAAGTTTGTTCACAGGCACAGTCTCTTGAGATCCTTGCGTGAATGCAACTGATATTAGTGAAGAGATAAACCAAGGAAACTTTCAGAAACGTCATGGTCTGAAAATTATAAAAACTAGAAAAAGACAAAAAAAAAAAACAATACAATATAAACAGGGAACAATTACAAATAATGTCCTATTTGACTAACTGAGTAAAAGCTACCTTCTAGTTACTGTATTTCTTCATTTGTTTCTCAGACTGTCTTTACATTGAGCCAACCTCATACAACCCCAGTAGTATAAGCTGTAAATGACCTATTGGATAGTATTGATACAGAAAATGATAAAATGTGCCATCACTGTTGTTAGTGGTGCAACATATAGTGTACTCACCTTTGGTGCAGAAAATTGTGAGTTCTATTCCCACAGCTGGTAGATCAGTTGCTGACACTGTAGTGCAGCATTCTGGGATTCTGAGGGTTCTGTCCTTTGGATGAGGAATTAAATTGAGGTCCCCTCTCCTTGAGCTGGTTTCCTGAAACTATGACCAAATATCCTTTTGTCATTGCCTTCATAAAATCTGAAAGGTTGAATAATACAGAAAAAAGAAACAAATAGATGGGTATTATTTATTTTTATCTGTTACATGGTAAATAAAAATTCAATTACTTTAATCCTGATCTGCCTTTATTATTGTTATATGACTGACAGGAAGTCTTTTACATTTTGAAGGAAGGCAAAGTAAGCAATATTTGCACTATCCTTAACTAATGCTTATTTTCCCAGCATGAGATTACAGTTTTGTCAGAAACTATTTATCAGAGAATGCTTAACTTGTAAAAGGAAAAAAAAAACTACAGTAATTTCTGATCAGCCACAAACATGACATCCTCTCCTTTAAATGCAAGTGACAGACAGACTTTGCATTGACATGGAGTTCACCTGACATTCAGGATAATATGATCTCTCTGTGTTCTGCATTCTGCTGGCTTCTGGCCCATCTCCAGCAATCCAGTATGTCTCAATCAGCTGCTTTTACAGATGTCTCCCAGCCAAATTAAGGTAAGATATCCTTCTCAGATCAAAACTGTTTGAACTACTACAAAACCAAACATTCACTCCACTAGTAATCAGCTTAATTGTATTCTTCTGATCACACATCTTTTAGAAGACTCAGCCACTCTGCTCTAATATTACTCTCCCTACAAATGAAACTCCATTGCATAAATCATCCCTTCTCATTACTTGGTCTTAAAATATCGGATTCTATACCAACCACTCTTAAGGATACATCCTCTTACCCCAAATTCCATTATTAACTGAAAACACACCTCCATAAAATGGCAAAATGCCAATGTAATATTACAAATCACATATCCTAAGTACACCACATTTCCACTGTGGTCAGAAAGTCCATCTATGTGGCACACCTCATTACCAGGGGTTTTGCATCAAGGAAGAAAGAGGTCATCATCTCTCTCTACTCTTTCCTCATTAGACCAATCATAGAGTATAATGCCCCATTTGGCATGTACCTCACTAGACACATGCAACAGCTGGAAAGGCCATAAAAAGTACCTCATGAAGACGATCCAAGGCCTTAAACATATGTTCTACATGGACAGACTCAAAAACCTCCAGCTATTATTTGTCTCACATTGTCTACTAAGAGGCGATCTCTGCTTGACTTACAAAGCCATGTCTGACCCAGCTCTGTTAGAAATGCTACATCTAAAGAAATCCCAATCCCTCCACACCACACACTCCAGAGACCTCAACCTCATTGCCACAATCAACAGAACATGCTGAAGGGACAGGTTTATAACCCAGAGATTGTTCATGCTCTGGAAAAGACTACCTATGCATGTTAAGCAGCGCACCTCACTGGCCCTCTTCAAGAGAAATCTTGATGAGTGGATGGGAAATAGAAAGTTCACTCCGGCGATCATCCCAGTGACTCTACTTGATAGAGTCACTGAGAACTAATGTTGGGCGGCATGATGCCAGGGCACTTCTATGGGCTAGGCTTGTAAAGGCTCCAGGGCCATTAGCCTAGTACACACCTATGAACCAATGAACCTATGAAAACTATAAGCTCCTAATTACTGGCAGTTGTTCTCTATCTAGTTACTCTCCCCTGTTCCATACTGATAACCTGCTAAGATATTTTGCAAATGAATAACTACATCATAAGCACGCTTGGACATCACTAATATCCTCTTTTGAAAATCGTTCTCATAATTCTGAAATGATGTGCAACAATGCAATGAATGTGTTATGAATCTTTATGGCCCTCTACATAAATAGCATATGTTAATGCTGTAACCCAAGACCATATAAAAATGCCTGTATATCCTCTTTAGCTGTGTACTGCTGTACCATTTGCAGTATGTCTTTTCCATTGCAAAATTTACTGTTATTCTCAGGCTGAGACTGAAATTGATTCTTTGCATTCAGTGTTTTACCCCAACTAACAAATCACACAACAGGCAAACACGTAAATACATTTAGTTGACTTGCGATGCAAAACTGTTGCATCATTCCAATGTGAGCCCAGCAAAAATATCTTCCCAACCCTATCCCACAAAACTACAAGCCTTAGGGGTAAATATTTAGAAGTCAAGCCTATCAACCTTCTACTGCTCATACAAAGTGCATACCCATACACAATGTCTAGTACTCCATTAGAATGAAACTGCTGAAATTGCTTCCTAGCTCACTATTAAACTGGACAGATAAAGGTGTTACTCTTCTACACCTAATAATTCAAAGAAATGAGTACCACTTCTGATATAAGCCTATCCCAGGCACCACAACTACTTCAATGAATGTGACTAAGCTACACCCTATCTGCACGAGTTTATTTTCTCCAAAAAATTTGAGTATTACAAATATCCAAGTTATCCACCAACCCCCCCCCCACCTTCCAAACCACAACAAAGGAATAGACATATGCCATATAAATAGTGAACATTTAAATCAAATATGACTGTCTTTAAGCCCAGATCACTGAACACAAACCAGACATATTGGTTATAAGTGAAAGCTGGTTAAAAAACAGCATGCATCCTTTCATATATTTCTATGTTCATAAAAAACACTTTCAAATATTGTCAGATAGTAGACAGACCAGAAAAATAAATGTGAGTGGTACTGTGCTTCTAGAGCATAAATTTTACAAAACTTCACCAAAATTCAAAGGTATGAACATTTTAACAAAGGAAATGCCCCAAATTGGATTATAACTCAAATGCTCATAAACAACTAGTTGAAATTATGTGTTGTTATTGTCTGTATTCTAACATCAAATACTACACATTTTGAAAACACTATGCTAATCATCTTCATAGCTGCTAAAAAGGAAGTAAAATGACTGTAGGAGACTTCAGTGTTGATCTTCTGGGATGAAAACAACTGAACAACCTCTTTCTCTAATATTACTCTGCTAATTACACGTCCTACTTGAACAAACTTTTCAACTGAGAACTGTTTTCTACTTGATGTGTTTTACAACTAATGTAAAAACAGGTTTCGTCACTAAAGCTCTCAAGAATATCTTCCACGTATAAACAACTTTTTGAAATAACTACAAAAACAAGCCTGTAGCTTTCATTTTAAGAACTTTTTAGAGACCAAAGAATTCTAAGTCCTGCATTAATAATACAATGACTTTGTATCATAAAATACTTTATAACCCATTGCTTGGAAACCGCAACCCTCAATACCCATGCACTCACTCAAAATATATGTCAGGTTGCTTTGTTATCTATTTAAACTTGGCTAAGTGTCCACTTTTTTAGACATGTAACAGCTGTCTGCTTAAACTTCCCAGAATTAAATATCTCCCATGGGTGGGTCTACATCTGCTTTAAACACTGTCTGTGCTGAATTATCAAGGCATATGGGTAGGAATCATGGCTCTCAACCAGTCAGGGACAAATCTGAACTGAATCTGGGACAAATCCAGAAATAATCTGTGACATCAGGAACATTTTCAAAATATTAGTACTATTAACATGAGGTATTAACAGAATAAGAAAAAGAAACTCCAGCTCTACTCAGTGGCATACCGCCTGCTCAGAGGCGATCTGTGTCTGATCTATAAAGCCATGTCCAACCCGGAATAAATGGACATGCTGCACCTCAGAAAATTGAAATCCCATCGAGCTACGCGCTCAATTGACTGGAACCTCAGCACTGAAATAAACAGGACATGCTGGAGGGACAGATTCATAACCCAGAGGCTCCCTTCACTCTGGAATAAAATCCCAGTCCAGGTTAGGCAGAGTCCCTCATTGACTCTCTTCAAGAGGAATCTTGATGAGTGGATGGGAGATCGTAGGTTTACCCCGGGTATCACTTCTGTGTCACTGTTAGACAGAGGCACAGTATACTAACCTCGAAAAAGGGCATAGAAAAATTAATTTAAAATGGGTGGCGAAAGCCAAACACACTCTGGCTAGGCTTATAAATGCCCTAGGGCAGATAGCCTAGTATGAACCCATGAACCTATGAACCTATGAATTAATATACAATTTCCAAAGTAAAAGAAGTCTATAACTGTATTTATTGTCATTATTTATTAAGTGTAATTTACCACCTTTTCTCCGAAAGTCATCAATTGTAGAAGGGATTAAGAGGGACAAAGCTAAAATTTTAGTCAAAATCAGAGGCAATTGAGAGGGATGGTAGGAATGCAATCCCAGTTTATGAAAAGCATTGCACTATTTATAAACTGAGACTCAGAACACTGTGCAACTTCAGTACTAACAAAATTCTGTCATTAGCTATTAAATGCTGACTGCATACTAAGACAAACTCATTACATGCACACTCAGAAATTAACAACTTTAAGAGAATTTGCTTAAGAACTATTGGTGAATCTTTCCTGGCAGCGGATCAGTAGATAAATTGATCTATCTTGCACATGTACTGAAGTGATACTTTGAGTTCACTAATGTAGATTACATACAGGATTATGATTGGATCTCCAATCATAACAGCATTATTACGTGCTCAAAACATGGATTTTGAGAAACCTACCTTGACAGAGCAGCTGCTTTTACTTTTGCTTCTGTCATTTAGAGTCTGGAATTGTTGGTACTTAGTTTCAAGTGCAAGGCACAATATTAATAGATCTTAGAAGTATATGCTTTTAATATTGGTACTCATGCTAGAGAAACTCTCAATTAGTTTGCCTGTTTTCATGATATTGAAGAGTAACCATTGCAATGCATGCACTACACAAAGGATTCTGATCAGTTTGGTCTTTGGTTGTAACTTTATTATTATGTGCTTGAGACACAGATCCCAGGAAATTCACCTCAAGTGTGAAGCTTGTGAGGTGAATCATGCTATCCATGTGGAGAAAACATAATAGTAGGTTAGGAGTGGAGACCTGATCATAATTCTTTGTATCTCATGGAGCTTTATCAGTCCTATTTAGTACTCATTACAGAAAAAAAAAAATAAAAGAGAAAAAAAAGTGAAGTGTTTTGATGACTTTCAAAGCTGGTAAAGCACTTAGTGGACACTAAAATAAAAACAATCAGGAACCAGTACAAACTAATAAAACTAAAAAAAACTATGTTGACTGGCACTATTAATGAAACCAAACTACTTTAATTAAAAACAATAATAATATTGTTTTTGATTAAAGTGGTTTGGTTTTATTAATAGTACCAGACATTACTTAGTGAACATTGTTAAACAGACATCAACAGAAATCTTGGGTCAGGTTAAGATTTTTAGATAAAGACAGAGACAGATTATAGGCACAGGCAGCAGGCAGATACAAAGCTGTTCTAACTATTGCTACTGTCAATTTCTTGACGGTGTCAGTTCGTATGCCTAGCATGAGACCTGGGGCTGGATTCGTTAACGTCTGCACTACGTGTATATTAAGCATACACCATTCTGAGTGAATCGCCAACACAAGCATAACTTCCACCTTATTTTCTTCTAATTCTGGATTTCCAACTGATTTTCTGGAAGCCTTAAATACTGAGAGAGATTCATAAAGATTACCAAAATGTGTAGACTATGTCTACACTTAATCTGATCTTTCTGAGTGAATAGACAGCACAAATGATGTGGTAAGGATGTTCTTCAATGACGCATGTCTGTTGCTACCAGGCCATTAACTCATTCACTCCAATGGAGCTCAGGAGGTTTGCACTTTAACTTCTAATGGGTGGAGTCTAAGCCCTTTGACAGAACCAAATTATGTTCTCATATTTCAAACAAATGTTCATATCTCTGGAACCATAGGGATTATGAGAGAAGTATAAATAGCAAACTCTTCAGCACAAACTATTTTTATACTGGTAGTATTATTTAGGTTCTAGGTCTTAAATCAAATTTTGTAAGTCACAGTAAGTATAACTATTATGTTTTAATATTTTGTAAACAACTTACTGTATCTCAGGAACCACTCAAGTTATACACACAAATGTTGTTTTATTCATCTAGCCAAGGGCTTTCCTGTGAGGCTAAAGAGATCTGTCTATGTTACTTGCTTGATGAGATGTTTAAAAAAATGTGAAAATTATATCTACATAAATTAATATCATAAAAACAACAATTAATATCTCTTTATCTGCACTATACAACAAATATAGATACAGTTGAATTTGCCATTGTGTAAGCTTTAAGATTAAATATTTAAAAACCTTGTGTATAGCATGGTTTTGGAATTATTGATGCAAATGTGAACAAGCAATATTTGATGCCTAGAGGCATCCGTAAGAGCTAACTTTAGATGCACCTGGAAGTGTCACTCAGATGTAATGAGTTAATATGTTATACATCATTTTTGTTGTTGCCAGCTACAGATATGATATGTAAAACCTTACCCCCTTCCAGCAATCTTTGTTGCAAGTTATGGCCAGACAGGCTCCAATAATGGCAGGACTGCATGAGTGATACTTGTTAGAACCAATTAAATTTGTGTGTAAAATAAACTCTGCAGATTTGTTAGAGATAGATCAAATTAGATAATATGATCAAACTCACCTTTTAACTTTTCATGCCTGATCAGCAGGAGACTAATTAATCCCCTGGTTGCCTAGGTCATCTAATTCAGGAAACCACTTGCTTACTGAGTGCTTTTCTCCAAAATATTCTTTAAACACACTTCATAAGATGTACACAGTTAGGCAAATGTCATAAGTTATAAAAATATAAACTATGAATGTTGTGTAAACAATTGTTTAAGCACTGGTGGAAGTAAGTACCAAAGGCCTGTCTGTAGATACTGATGTTATATTTTATATTTATAAAAGAAAAAATGTATTTTATTTGCCAAGAATTACTAGTGTTATGGCCAAACAAATGGTAACAACTCTGTCAGTATGAAAGTTTAGTTAACATTTGTTAACTGGGAAGGTCCGACTTGGAACAAAGCTAATTTTCAGTGGAGGCCCAGGAAGAAACGCTCCAGACACATGTCTTTCTAATGTGGGAGGAAACCGGAGCAACCAGAGGAAACCCACACAAATACAGGGAGGACATCCAGACTCCACACAGAAGGCACCCCAGCCAAGAATCTAACCATAGAACTTCTTGCTGTGAGGCAATAACGCTACCGCTGCACCACTGCACCATGAAAAGTAGAGTTATTATATCAGTAAGAGAACTGATGACCTGTATGAGAGCTTTCCAATGATGTCTGACAAAAGGAGGAACCATACTGCTGTCTGGTGATATTGAAAAATCTATTTAAATTATACATATAACATTTCCACAATATTTTAAAACAATATTAATGTATAGACCCATGCATACTTGATGGCAGGTATTGTAGACAACATTATATGTCTTTGCATTGACTATAAGACGGCACAATTTGTTTACCTGTAGGTCACACAGCTTTCATAAATTAATGCAGTTATAAAAATATTGTTAATAGTCATAACTATTTTACCAAAAAAGCATTTCTATCACAGAGGTTCTTCACATTACCCAAGTTTTAATTTCATTTTGTTCATTTGCACACTGTTTGCATGCACAACTCTCAGCATGACAGTATAACATTCCATTATTGCATTAGTATTACAAAAATGAAAGTGTAATATATTATTATACATTTTTAAAACACTCCTTCTCTGCACATCCCATGCTGATCATTTCATCATTCATGCTCAGCAAATCTTGTCAGTGCGTAGATGCCATTTTGCTGTCTTACTTTTACACATGCAATAGTAACAAACATATTTGTTTCTGGAGTACAGGGAAATTCCTCATAAGATGAGTGTACTCTTACAGAATACATGGCAACTTTGTTTTCCTGCTGAATAGGCTGTTAAAGGAAGGAAAGAGTTAAAGCACTGCATCAGTACAGGTGTGTGATACTGGAACTTCATATGCTGATGACAAAAATCAAGTCAGGCAATATATTTTAAATGCATACCGAGAAATATTTTATAATCCCTTTGCTATGTAACATATTGCAGAAACTAACAGTCTGTAAATATGCTGAGGATAAATCAGAAGTATAATAAAGTATGTGCACTTTTAAAAATGTTATTATGTGAATTCAGACATCATCTGAACAAATTTTGTAACCACAGCAAACTCATTTTATACCCAACCACACCAATAAAAAGCTTCCTTTAATTAATCAATAAACAGTTAATGATTAATACAATGATATATAAAAATATTAAGTGTGTATAAGAAACTTGTACAAAACATCACAAAATGCATAAAACAGCACCACTGGATATTTTCAATGCACTGTTTTGTTAATTTTCAATCTCCTTGTTTCTAAAAAAAATAATAATTAAGTCTCATTACGTGCCCTATTTGTAGATCCTTTTGCTTCTGTTTGAGGTTGTTCTTGAAAATATAACCTTATAACTGTCATTCGGTAATGACTTTTTTATGTTGTTGTCATGTTTATGACACAGGGATTTATTTTGTTAGGAAGCATTTATATAAAGTGGAGAAATTCTCAAACACTGAAGTTTATCGATGCTGCAGCCTTCTTGACATCCTATTAAAAATTGTTTAATAAAAACATCTACAAACAAGTAAGAAGAGTAGCAGTGGGGTGAGCAGCTGCCCCATCTTTTGCAAATGTTGTCTTGGGGTGGTGGGAACATGTTATATTGACATCTGTTATTACCACCTACAAGATTGTTTAATATACTAGGTTTGATGACAACTAGTTTTTATGTCATAGAAGGCAACAGCGAGGATGTTAAAGATCTACTCAACACACATGAAAAATCTGATTTTTTGCAATTCTCTATAGGAAATCAGGATTTAGTTGTCATTTTTTTAGATGTGTCTATTATTTGGAATCAACTAGAACAAAAGTTTGAAAGCGAAATTTTCAGGAAAGATGTTTACTAATAGCTACTTACATTACAATAGTAATGATCCTAGCTTTATTAAGAAAAATATTGTAAGAGGCCAGTGCATCAGGGATGACTACTAATAATGTTACCTTTGAGAAAGAAGTGAACTTGATAACAACTTTGTTTTTACGAAGAGGTTGCAAGAGAGAAATCCTAATAAAAACAGCTTAAGAAATTTGAAAAAGAACGACAACTGATTTTCAACCTGTTTTAAAAAATGTACTGGTAACTATGATAAAGTCTAATAATTTTGTAGACCAAGCTATAGCTTGTTGTTTAGATATGACTATATACGGCTCCAACAATTCTTCGATTATTAAGAAAAATTGGAGGGGTTTACAAAGTGCATTTCGATTTAATTAGAGTCATAGGTAACTCTCCTAGGTTTATTTATAAGTATAATAGCAACATAAAATAGTCATCACAGAAGAAGAGTTATAAAGTCATATTTTCAAGAACAACCTCAAACAGATGCAAAAGGATGTACAAATATGGCACATGTTCAGTATGTAGGTACATTTTAGAATGGGTATTTTTGAATTTAAAATATTTAAAAACATTTCCCACATCTGGAGTGTTCATTTGTAAATCTGAGAGAATTGTATATATCAGTGCGTGTTCAAGTTGTGATTGTTTTTGCATAGGAATGTCTACAAGAAGTCTAGAAAAGCATATCAAGGAGCATATATATTCTATAGAAGTTAATGATAAAAATAATGCTTTATACAAACATAGTTTAGTTTGTAAGGAAAGTAAGAAGTTTTTATTTTCCATTTTAGAACAAGTGCCTAAGGACCTCAGAGGAGGTAAGTACAATAATTTAGTTGAGCAATGGAAACACTTTGCCAACTGAAAATAAGGGCAGATAAATTGTCAGGAGTTAATGAGACTATTAATTTAAAGTGTTTTATGCATTTTGTGAAGATTTTCACACATTTCTTAAGCACACTTCATATTTTTTATATATAATTTTATTAATTCTTAACTGTTCATTGATTAATTAAAGCAAGGTTTTTATTGGTGTGGTTGGTTATAAAATCAGTTTGCTGTAGTTACATAATTTTTTCTGATGAAGTCTTTTATAGATGAAAGCAAGGATTAAATATTTTTAATGCTAATCCGATGTCAGTTTATTGTTTTTGACATGCCTTAGTGGAATTAATATTTGTTTTGGTGTGGTTATCCATTTGTTTGGCATTGTATTGTTTTTTTACTCAGATCTGAAAAAAAAATCAATAAATTATACCACACCCAGATGAGATCTTAAATGAAGATGAGGACATAGGCTGACTGTTAAAATGCAAGTTTCTTCTTATGGCTCAGCTCTTGTTTCACTTCTACAGTCTGGTACAACATCTGCACTATCATCTTCAATGCATGATGCACCCTTCTGCTTTGCTTTGAACAAGACACCAGTGTATCTCAGCTCCTTATTTATATGGCAGATCTCTATATTCTGATTTGTATGCAAAGATTTTCTCCCTAAAACCTTTATAATTAGTGATGTAAGACTTCATTGCTATCCAGAGACTCAAAGCTCTTAAGGTCAAGGGGACAGCATTGTCTATTATCAACAAAGATGCAGCCCTTGTGCTCCTCCGACAGCATATTCTACAAAGTTTGACTATACAACATAATCCTTTTTATGAAACATTATGAAGAGGATGGTAGACAAGACATGGCTTTCGCAAAGACATATGCCCACTTTGAATGCATTTGCTTTAATAATAAGAAAGGGGAGGCAGTTTTAGCTCTGCAAATAAGGAGAACAAACTGCTTCCAGCAGTGACATCAAATTGTTAAATGTTGCGTAAAATGCTGTGGCATATGACGCTCTTAGGTTTATCATCATATGCCTTCTCAAGGTTGATAAAACAAGTTTTCTTCTTCTTTTGGCTGCTCCCGTTAGGGGTCGCCACAGCAGATCAACTGTTTCTATTTCTTCCTGTCCTCTGCATTTTGCTCTTTCACACCAACCACCTGCATGTCCTCTCTCACCACATCCATAAACCTTATCTTAGGCCTTCCTCTTTTCCTGTTACCTGGCAGCTTCATCCTTAGCTTTTTCCCAATATACTCTGCATCCCTCCTCAGCACATGTCCAAACAAACGTAATCTTGCCTCTCTGGCTTTGTCTCCAAACCTTCCAACCTGGGCTGACCCTCTAATATACTTATTCCTCATCCTGTCCATCATCGTCACACCCAGTGCAAATCTTAACATCTTCAACTCTGCCATGTCAAGCTCTGACTCCTGTCTTTTTGTCAGTGCTACTGTCTCCAATCTATATAACATAGCTGGTCTCACTACCCTCTTGTAGACCTTCCCTTTCACTCTTGCTGGTACTCGTCTGTCACAAATCATTCCTGACACTCTTCTCCACCCACTCCATCCTGCCTGTACTCTCTTCTTCACCTCTCTTCCACACTCACCATTACTCTGAACTGTTGATCCCAAGTACTTAAACCCATCCACCTTCGCCACCTCTACTACCTGCATCCTCGACATTCCTCTATCCTCCCTCTCATTCACACACATATATTCTGTCTTAGTCCTGCTGACCTTCATTCCTCTTCTCTCTAGAGCACATCTCCACCTCTCCAGGGTCTCCTCCACCTGTTCCCTACTCTCACCACAGATCACAATGTCATCTGCAAACATCATAGTCCACGGGGACTCCTGTCTGTTCTCATCTGTCCACCTGTCCATCACCATTGCAAATAAGAAAGGGCTCAAAGCTGATTCTTGATGTAATCCCACCTCCACTTTAAATGCATCCATCACTCTCACCTCAGACCTCACCGCTGTCACACTACCCTCGTACATATCCTGTACCACTCAAACATACTTCTCTGACACTCCTGGCTTCCTCATACAATACCACAACTCCTCTCTAGGCACCCTGTCATATGCTTTCTCTAAATCCTCAAAGACACAATGCAGCTCCTTCTGAACTTCTCTGTACTTCTCCATCAACACTCTCAGAGCAAACATCGCATCTGTAGTGCTCTTTCCTGGCATGAAACCATACTGCTGATCATTAAACATCACCTCCCTTCTTAACCTCATTAATCATCACCTCCCTTCTTAACCTAGCTTCCACTACTCTTTCCCATAAGTTCATGCTGTGACTGATCAGTTTAATTCCTCCGTAGTTACCACAGCTGTCTAGTTCAGGAATTCCCTAAAGTGTTCCTTCCAACACCTACAAAGGTCCCTACTGAAAGACATGTTTTCTTGAGCCTTACAAATAAGAGACAGTACACTGTCTCAACCCATCTCCAGAGTTGCCAGATGATATGATCTAACCCTCCATAGATTGACCTGAAGGTCATTCTCCATGTTCTTGTCAAACTAATCCCATTACCAGGCCTACACACCTACACTTGAGTAATTGCTATATCTGCTGCCTTCTTAACCTGTATGTACCTTTCAGTCAAGTCTTGAAGCCATTTAAATCATGCTGTCATTATATGGAAGGCCTCTTTCTTTAAAGCTATGGGTTCTTTCACTGCTACTGTCCATTATTCACCACTAGGATTACTGTCATGACAAGTGAAGACAGCATTTTGGCCATGGCTCTTTGCCACTTCCTCAGATACTGAAGGTATGAATGGAGTCCATTTGGATTTTAGATCCCAAAACATCACTGTTATATGGTATATGGTATATGACATATGGCACAAAGTATATGGTGTATGGGAGAACTTGTTCCAGATGTGGAATATGAACAATTCCCATTAAGAAGCACATCATAGATGTTCTTATGATATCTTAACTATAAATAGAATTACAAAAGAAAGCTGGTAGCTTGTTGTTTGAGATTGTGGTAGTACAGTGACTCATTTTTTTCCATTTCCCTACTGTAGTGTGATCTCTGAATTGGTCTATTTAAGCAGGTGATGGTGTGGTTGCACAGTGGAGCTTGCAGTAAATTCAATAAATGACTAAATAAATGCATAACTAAATTATCTATTAATATTTTATATTTGCATAGGAAGAGTTATATACAAATGTAGGATTTTTAAAATTGTGTTAATGAGATGTGTCTAGGATTTTGTGTCAGTTTGAACATTGCTGCACCACCCTAAAAAAAAAATCACTGCCACTTGTATTAGTTGTAAGCAGAGAAGAGTGAGGCAAATTCTATTGTAGGCATGAGGACACTGCTTGCAAGAGCTTTTCTGGCTTCAGTTGTAAGGTTGTTAGAGATGGAATAGGAGGCTTTGTGTAGCATAGTTATTTTAGAAATGTGTCTTTTGAGTGTTAAAGTTTGGATTAAAAGGAGGCTAATGCATTTGAATTAGTCAGCTGCATCACTAGGTTTAATGCTAGTTTTGTTTGTTGTGCGAGTGTTGATTTTGTAAAGTTTTTCGATTCATAATGAAAGACAGTTTGAAATGTTAACACTGAGTAGGTTTTTCATCATCCAGTTACATATGCTAGAAAAGTGTCTTTGTAGGACATTTATGCATTTATAACAGAAGGATCATTTCTATGCAGACTTATATTACCTGCATAAATGTTAATGTTGGAAGAAGAAATAATATGTTGTTGATAAATAATATAAATCATGTAAATAATACTGGGCCAAGTATCAAGCCATGAAGGATATGGATTGCAAAAGTGTTTGAGGGTTCATTTTTTAGCCACCTATGATAATACTGAAGCTGATTGTGTCCCGCTTATTTATAAGGGTTCTGTGATTTAGGCTTTCAAAGATTTTGCATAGGTTTATAAATATAACACCACATAATTCTTTTTCAGTAGCTGACTACATTGCAGCCAGGGAATTGGGGCCTTTTTTGAACCATGCTGGACATCAGTGGGTAGAGTAAATTGATTTAGATGTTCAAAACTTTATTGTATATCAGTTTTTATATATTGTGGTGATAAGTCAAAAAATGGATACAGTGTAAAACATAATGTGGGGATACAGATGAATTATGATTTTTTTTGCGATAAGAATTTGTACAAAGCATTTCATTTAAGGGGATTAAACCTGAGAAGATAGATACATTAAATATATGTATTAGAGATTTGGCAACTGGTTTGACATATATTGTTTAAGAATGCAGGATATATATTGCTGTAGTTTGGGTAATAATGTTCATTTTCAAGGATTTAAGTTAAAGGATTGTTTGAAGTGGAAGTCTAGTGGGAATTTGAGGTAGTTGATGTTTGGGATTATGAGGGGTAGAGGGATGTAGGGGACACTGCTCTCAATTTGGGTAGAGTTTATTTCAGTGAAGGGTTGATATGGAGGTTTAGTAGATAATGCAAGGATAAGTGTGAGTTGTTTAGTGTTATGAAGATTTGTAGTGTGTTTGTATTTGTCAGTTTTGGATAAACTGTTTGACTTGTTATTGCTGATAACATTGAGGTGTCGAGACTGGAACATGGATGTGAAGATTTTGTTTTTCTTACTTCCAATGTCACATGTGTCTAAGCTGTAAGCAGTTATTATGGTCCTATTCGTTCTGAGAAGGCTTTCAGTGTATCTACACTTTCACATAATTCTTTATGGTTTTTAACACTACAAGTCAGCTAATGGCAGCTTTGCCCCTTTATACATTTCCTTATTGTAGGAAAGTTCCAATTGATAACTGCATTAGAAAAGGATTTAGATCTTACTAGTGTAAGGTTGATTGCTTGGGAGACTTTAAGTATCTCCATTTGGTTTTTCTTGATTGTACTGCATTCTGCACTTTATAGAAGTCATTTTTCACTTAATTGCATTTAAATTTACTGTATTTTCTGTATTTTGCTAAACACTCAAGTGTGCTAGCTTGCACTGTGTTTTAAAGTAATTTTATTGCTATTTTAAGTGTTTTTTCTCTGCTAAAAAAATCTAGCTTGTTTGCTCGTTTTCCTGCCTTTTCCTGTTACTAGAATAGTCCAGGTACAGATTTGTTGTATTCAGGACTGTATTGTAGTTTCTGAATTACCTAGGCCTTTTAGTGTTAGAGGGAAGCCTTTCTGCTTATCAGTGGGAGTGGTAAGCACTAGGTAGCCTATCTACTGCAAGAGGAGTGATTTATAGCTCTGAAATTGTTGATTATTGAATGTTTGGGCAGCCTTTCTATCCCTTTTAACTTTCTGCTTTAAAAACCCATGTTTGCACGTTGCACAGCACCACTAAGCTAGGGTTAACTATTACTGGTGCCAGAAAGTCTGCTCTTCAATTTTTCCCTTAGATCTTGCAAGTATCTTTCACTCTTGCACTTTAAACAAGCTTATCTTCATTTTTTTCCCTTAGATCTTGTTATTATCCTTCGTGCTTGCACTTTAAACTAATTTATCTGTCTAGCACTTTATTAGGCTTTTTGTAGCAATTATTGTAGCATACATAACCAGTACCAGCACTAAACAAGGAAACAGCTCCAGTACTTATTAATAAAGCCCATCCCTCCAGGCATGTCTAAACGTCAGTTCCCTGGTGAACTTGGGCATCATGAGGCAGTGTAGCAACTGCCTCATATACACAGACAACCCCCTCCTCTTACCCTCCAACACTCAGACTTGTGAGAGATGCACTTATATATCCAAATTGGAAGTCAAGCTCTCTCCTGACAAAACTGGAATAGTTGGTCAAGAGGAGAAGGTCAACACATGCACCACACCACATGGAACACATAGACCTCTGGAGCACCCACCATCACAACTCTCACATAAAAACACAAAACACCCACTCACCTAAGTGGAGGCTCTCATTAGAAATCTACCCAAACAGCACAGACCTCCAAGGCAGAATTGCACTCAACCATCTCAATACAGCACAAATCATAAGACACATAGCTCACCCACACAGTGTGCACCTCAACCTCAGTCCCTAAGGCAAAACATCATACCCAATATGCTAATCATAGCTGACTCAATAGTGAGGCACACTGATGTCCCACTCACCAGGCTGAATAAGGAGAAGGTAACAGTCATCTGTCTGTCAGGTGCCAGGGTCTGAGACATAACACATTCACTCAGGTCACTCCCCAACAAGTACATGCATGACTCTGTCATTGTCCATGTGGGTGTGAATGACCTGAGATGTACCTTTTTGGACTACATGAAAAGAGACACGGAGGAGCTCTTGGATTATGTAGCCAAGGCAGGTATGGTCATAGCCCTGAGCAGCATCTTGCTGTGGCCCAGAATTATACCACAGTGCAAACAGAAAATGATTGACTTTAACAACTGGCTAAGTTTCTGGTGTCATTCTAAGGGGATCCAGTATCTGTCTGCTTGGGATGACATGATTGACAGACCTCGATGCTTTGCCAGAGATGGCCTGCATCTGTCACCCCTGGGCTTCTGGATACTGGCTAAGGCTCTTTCCATCTCTATAGTGCCTTTTTTGGTGGTGTTCCAAAGACCAAACTAGCACCATAACAGCTACAAATAAAAGCAAACTGAGGGTCATGCTGCTCAATGCTAGAAGTCTAAATCTCAAGATGCACTCACTCAAAGCCCTCCTCAAGATGGAGAACATCGACATTTGTGCTGCAACAGAGACCTGTTTTAAAGCAGCAGAGAGCACTCCTGCACTACCAGGTTATAACTCATTTCACACCTTTCGGCCCCATAATTTGGACTGAAGCTCCAAAGGCAGCAGTGTCTCCATATTCATAATGGATGAGCACACCTCCAGACTAGTAGCCCAGCATAATGCATCAGAGATACTTCAGGTACAACTAACATTGGGCAAGACAGCAATTCAGGTCGTAGCCTGCTATAGATCCCCAACCATGTCCCAAGACTCCCACTCCACATTCCTAGACACCCTGGAAAATATTAGGGTCCAACCCAACACCCTCATACTGGGTGACTTCAACTATCCCTCCATTAACTAGCAAAACTATTCATGCATCAATTCACATGCCCAACGTTTCCTGGAATTCATTAACTCCAATACCCTGGACCAGCTCGTTCTTACCCCTACTAGAGGGAGCAACACCCTTGACCTGATTATTACTAACATGGGTGATTGTTGCTCTACACCAATAGTCAATTTCTCCCTGTTTAGATCCGACCACAAACTAATCACCATGGAAATCCACATACCACACTCCCCCCCCCCCCGCAAAAGTTACCACCATGAAAAACCTCTCCAAAGCTAACTTTGGGCTCCTAAAAACAGAGGTGGCTAACTTCACAGTACTCATGCACTTGGAGAATAGTTGCACGACTGCTGAATCATACATCAATGCACTGTATGAACATGTACATAAATGCATGGAACTTGCCATACCCAACAGAACCAATATGCTGTCTTCCAAAAAAAAGGAAGCCAATCTGGTGGTTGCCTGCCATTAACAAACTCTACAACAGAAGAAAGAAACTGTTGCAGAAAAAGGTAAAGTCCCAAGACTGGAAAAAATCCCTTATTAGCCTCAAAAAAAGTTGAGATCCCTCATCAAATTCTCTAAAGCTAGCTATGAAGGAAAGATTGCAGCAGACAGTAAAGACAACCACAAGGCCATCTATAGCTATGTCAAGAATCTCCACAGCAATACCCAGATTTGCTCGGAGCTACTGCATAATGGTACCTCCTATACTGAGCCAACAGATGTTGGCAACATACTGGCTGACAGATTTAGTGCCAACTTTATCTCCCCCCCCCCTCTAAAGGTCCAATCACAATGCAGGAAGAATGTCTGGCACCCAGTATTACCACTGCACAGGTTAATGCTGCATTGTCTAAGGCCAGGAATACAGCTTCCATGGGACCCAACAATATCCCTGGCTGTGTTCTACATGAACTACAAAGTGAACTGGCACCTCATCTGTGTGCCCTGTTCAATCACAGCCTCACCTCAGGCTTTGTCCTTACCGAATGGCTCAATGACACAGTCAGCCCTCTCCATAAAGGGGGAGTGACTACAGACCCTGGGAACTATTGGCCCATTAGCCTGACAAGTCTAATATGCAAGGCTAAGGAACGCATAATCATGGACCTAATTAATAAGGATATAGGGAATCTCCAAACTCTGGACCCTATGCAGTTTGGTTTTGTGAAGGGTAGCTCATGCCTGCTCAACCCAGTTGACTTCTTTGAGTCAGTCACCAGAGCTGTCGATGAAGGCAAGGTAGTTAATACAGCCTACCTCAATCTGGCCAAAGCCTTTGATACCATTCCTCACTCAAGAATCATAGACAGACTCACCAAACTAGGCATAAACCCCTATATTACTAGATGGATTGCAAATAGGCTCACAGATAGAACCCACAGTATGAAAGTAGCAGACTCCAAGTCAGACTGCCAACCAGTCATGAGTGGAGTCCCACAGGGATCACTTCTGCGTCCTCTCCTGTTTGGCATCTACTTCTCAGAAGTCCAGGCTTACACAAAGGGACTTTGGCTGACCAAGTTTGCAGACGATTGCAAGCTGGGAGCCATTATTAACTCCCCAGGCAATGCAGACATTCTACAGAAACGCCTCACTGAGACAAACAACTGTTGTCATAACCATGGCCTTAAGCTCAATGCCAAAAAAATGCATCGTCATCCCCTTTGGGAAAACTCAGTCCCCACACATCACCACATAGATGGTAGCCCACTGAACACTTAAGGCATTATAAGAGATCTGGGGACACAGGTTGACAGCAACCTCTCCTTCAACCACCACATTGGCACTGTGATCAGAAAATCCTTCCATGTGGCATATCTCATAACCAAGGGTTTTTTATCCAGGAAAAAAGAGGTTATCATCTCTGTCTACTCTTCCCTCATTAAACCAATCATTGAGTATAATGCCTCATTTGGCATTTACCTCACTAGATACATGCAACAGCTGGAGAGGCCACAAAAGTACCTCACAAAGAGGATCCTAGGCCTCAAACACATATCCTACACAGACAGACTCAAAAAACTCCAACTTTTCTCCATCTCATATCGTCTACTGAGAGGCAATCTCTGCTTGACCTACAAACCCATGTCCATCCCAGCTCTGTTGGAAATGCTACATCTAAAGAAATCTCAATCCCTGCACACCACATGCCCCAGAGACCTCAACCTCATTACTACGATCAACAGAACATGCTGGAATGACAGGTTCATAACCCAGAGACTGCCCATGCTCTTGCCTAGACTTCCAATGCATGTCAAGCAGTGCACCTCACTGGCCCTCTTCAAGAGAAACCTTGATGAGTGGATGGGTAAGGGGAAGTTCAACCCAGGGATCACTCCACTGGCTCTACTCGATAGAGGCTCTGGAAACTAACTAACATCAGATGGCATGATGCCAGGGCAATCATATATGCTAGGCTTGTAAAGGCTCCAGGGACATTAGCCTAGTACACACCTATGAACCTATGAACCTATGAAGAGAAGACCAGTCTAAGCTATAAAGGTCAGATAGGATGCATTCCTGCATGGATGGAGTTATTTTTTTCTTGTCTCCTTGTAGCTGACAATCATCTGCCATCAGCTCCTCTGCTCTTTCACTAGGACTGCCAGATCATCTTAGATTTCCTCATGTTCAATCTGAGTCAAGTCTTAGGCTAGTATGGAGTGGGAGGATGCTCGTGCAGCATCTTCCTGCTGTTTCAGAATGTGCCATAACTCTCAAAAATACACTGAAAGTTTGTGAGCTCCATTATATCTGCCTTTTGAGGTGTAAGCATGTTTCTGCACATGTGCAACCTCCCACCAAACTGTTTATTGCTTGTTGCATGGAGTTCAACAGGCTCTTAGTACTTCTATTACCATGAGTATAGGCAGCCCTCCCCCAAGAATATGCTAGAATCAGTCACTCACTCCCATCATTCAATGCCTGGTCCATCCAGTTCCCATTCTGGTAGTTGAACATGTGGCTTCTGGAGTGAAGTCATGGATTTATTCCTGTGTGCTACAGAGCCTGCTTAGATAAAGTCATTGAGCTTGTTTCTATTAATAATTTGGTGTATGCAGTTCTGTGCATATATAAACTTAATCTGGATGGAAAGACAATCACTGAGGTTGATAGATTATCATTTTATTTCATTAATCTTTTGTAGGATATTGACAAAAAGAGATCCAGAAGGGAATTACTGCCTGTGGATATGTTTCAGTCTAATATGAGTGCTAGTCATTTGTGATAGCTTTCAGTAAGAAATAAAACAATTAATTTGGTTGCCATTGGTTGACTTGACCTTTATGCTGAAGTCTGCAAGGATGCTGATATTATTATTATTATTATTATTATTATTATTATTATTATTATTATTATTATTATTATTATTTGTTCTTTTCTGATATGACAATTTTATGGACTCTTGCTTGGATATTATATTTAAGAGAGGAATGTAAACTTCCACTAGTATTAGTTTTAGGTATGAGTTTACTGTTAATGAGGTCAGGAATTAATCTGTTAAGTTTCTGAAGAAGCGGAATAACATACTATCAATACATTCTCTCAGTTTTCACCAAACCTGACACGTCCTATAGCATATAAAGAATACTATGATTATCAGTCTATGTCATGCATATGTGATTTCTAAATCAATCAGAGACAATCATTTTACTGGTCTAATCCTAAGAAAATGTTTTGCAAACATAATCCATTTTGTCATCATATTTGTCTCATATTCAATCAGAATGCTTCCTTGTTATCTTCTATAACTTCATGTAATGTTAAATTTTGCTTTCTTCAATTATCTTCTGTCAATCAAATGTTGGTAAACATTTTTTAAGTTCCTTTACTGTCTCATTTGCCTTATCTCATATCTCATACATTTGCTTCTTAAAAAGGACCAAAATTAGCTACTGGTTATGCAAAAAATCAAATTTTTTTTTTTTTAAATAACAATGATCAGTCCCCTAAATATAAATGTCACATGATCCATCCAGGTTTCACAGTTCCAGCCATATGACTTTGCATCTATTAGTGACCTCTGTCACATTTAGTCTCAATACATTTTGGTTTCTCTAGATACTGTTGATGAAATATCATAACCACCAGTCTGTGCCAAATATTTGTTCATAAGGTTGAGAGTCGGCTAGATAAGTTAAATTTTCCATCAGAAGTTGAAATATAATAACTTCATACTGCATACTAAAAAACTGCAAAAAAAAGCTATTTTTTTCTTGCCTTTTAGTATGTTTAGGTTTTAGCTTAAAAGAAAGACTTGAAGAGGCAATCAACTTCAGCAAGCATTCTCATGCATCTCTAAAGACCCAGTCTTCATGGATCACCTTTATCTCCACGGAAGATTGCTTGGGAGTATGTTCTTCATGACAAATGTGATAGCCTAAGACTGAGGTGAAGCCGGGTCATGCCGTTTGGTCATCACATTTCCCTATCCTTCTGCATTTATTCTTTCAAGAGGAACAGACAGTGTTTTGTTCATGGTCTTGATATGATTTTTGCTTATATGCTTACACTGTTTTTCCACAAGTTGTGTGTTAAGAAATGTTATCTTTATCTGCAAAATATTATCCATTTCTGGATGTTAACTGGAACATTGGATCTTGTAACTGTTTCATGCTGTCACCTTTATTCAACATTGCTACTGCAATACATTTTGGCTTCAGCTGTTAGATAAGAACCAGGACCAACTATAAAAGATGCAAAATGTTGTGGGTGAAAGTTATAATTAATTCCTTGGTGGTGGATGAATATTCAAAATAACAAAGCTAGATTTGAAAATGATCTGTCTGTTATGCAGAATTTGAAAGAAGGTATTTCAGTACAGGTGAGCTATTTTAGTGAAAAGATGTGACTAGTCATGTGATTTCATTTTTTTGTTTCCAGAGGGCACAGGACTTTTTGTGAAGTAACTTAAAGCTAAGAGTGACTAGGCAAATTATGTCTCTATTAGAAGAGAACAGGTAGTTTTTTCCAAGTATGACACTGAGTTGATGTCTAAAGTCAGCTGATGTCCATCCATCCATCCATCCATCCATCCATCCATCCATCCATCCATCCATCCATCCCTCCATCCATTCATCCATCTAATGCTTTTGAGTCATAGCTGACTCCTATAGCAACCCAATGAGCAGCCACAATAATGAACAGAGTTTACTAGGTGAGTGGGGAATGTATGAAAAACCAGAAGACCTTTGTTCAGTATCACACATGCTGCACACACACACACACACACACACACACACACACACACACACACACACACACACACACACGGATCTACTTTAAGTTGACGAATTTACACATCACTGAACTTTAAAGAGTGACACCACTACAGCGAACATCCATTTGTGTGAAGTTCTACTTCCCTGATATTTATTTAATCAAACTACTTTAAGTGAAGCTGCAAGTATGCAATGTTTATGTACCGTCTGGTATACAGTAGCTGTTGTACAGCACGTGGGTTGTATTGCGGCATTGCTGATAATGTTTAGGAATGATTGCCATCTGAAAGAGGTAACTTTTTCCTTGTATTGGAAAGGTATATTTTTAATGTTGTAAATAATTTGCGCAGTGCTCCTATATTGTAAATGGACATCGCGGTACAGTAATGATCAGGAAATATACCCTTTTCCACACTGTAATTTAATCTCAGAGTTGGTATATATAATTTGCAGGAAGTATAGGTGCATAGCCCCCATATGGGGAGGTTTACTGGGGCTTGCCCCCCTGCAATAATGTTAGAGAATGTGTTGTTTTTTTTTTTTTTTACATTGCTTTTCTTTCAGTTATGTGGGTTTCGGATTAGTGTAATTTTGGTGTAGTGTTTTGGTGTAGTGGTGTCACTCTTTTAAAGTTTGGTGATGTTTAAATTAAACAACCTAAAGTAGACCCACAGACACATGCACACACTCCAATAGGCAACTTAATGACTATGTCACACTTATTGCACATTGTTATGAAGTAGGATGAAATGAGTACCAGGAGAAATCCCACATGAACTAAGGGAAAACATTCAGACTCTGCACCGAAGGCATCACAGCCAAGAACTGAATGGGACAGCCTATTGCTATGTAGCAACAATGTATCTACTGCAACACTATGCCTCTGATCTAATGTTAGAAGTCTCATCATCTTGAGAAGACTTCTGTACAGTAAATTAATATTAGTACAGAAAGAAAGAGTGATGAGAGGCTAGGAAGTGTAAACTTTTTGGCCTTCTTTACCCTTGGTGGAGTGTAAAACAGATACGGTTTCAACTTACCTAGTATACTTGTATACCTCCACCATATGATTTTCATTGATTGTTGTTTTGCATGGAAAGTCTTTGCTAGGATAATTTTTACTTCTGTGCCAGCAGTGATTCACTATTCTAAGATTTGATTTTTTTTTTTAATTAGTGCCAGTCCAATATCGGAGTTAGTATTTATAAATAAGGATGTAGGTGCCAATGCTTCTGACACAAACAACTCCAGCATAGCTAGGCTTGTCTTTCCTGCGTATTTTTTTTTTTGCTTGAAGTTTCAGTCATTTGTTTTTCTACAGTTCAGCCTTTTAAATTTTATATCATGACTTCAGTTGATAAAAGTTTACAGTGTGTTCAGTTTGCCAACAGAAGGTAAGACTGTAGTCTCATCAGACAATAATATATTTTAAATTATATTTTTATTTTATTTATTTTGCTTTTGTTTGTAGATTTATCTGACTAGTTTCATTCAAAATCCCATTTTCAGCTGAGGCTAGAGAAAAAAACTTAAAAGAATGTGTATATAATATGAGTGAAGAGGAAAAGAATGCTATTCCTCCATCATATGAATATTTGATTACTATAATTGAAGGTAAACTGACAAGGATGCTTCTACAAATTATATAAGTTAATCATAAATAATGATAATAATTTCATGACAAATTCTAGAACTTTTTAGATAGTAGGAGTTTGGGTGACTCAGAGTAAAATATTGTTACTTAAATCAGTAAGTCAAACATCTTCAAGTTTATACAGGAAAGTTTTTATTTGGAAATATATGCATGGAATGTCTATCACTCACTGTAAAATGTTTAAGTTTAGTAAAAATTACTTCTTCATTTTGCTAGAGATGTATTAAAGACATAAAAGATGAATGGGCAAATGTTTATGGACTGTGAAAACGTAAATGAATATTAGAAGAGATAAGTATACTTTTAAGGACTTATGGTCTGATAATTGTTCTTTAACTAGATCAATAATACTAATGAATGCATGAATGTTCCACTTCCTGTATGTATAAAAGTAATACATATATATATATATATATATATATATATATATATATATATATATATATATATATATATATATATGCAAATTCAATTACAACATTCAAAGAATTTTTAAATTTAACAGCAATATTATGTAAAAGTGAAAATGAAGTGATCAAAATAAGATCAATAAATCATACTAAGACTTGTATTGCTTTCAGTAGAAGAATGTTGTATAGTAGAAACAGCAGTCTAACACATGCTTTGCAATCACAAGGGTTATCCTATCCCATCAGGCAGCAATTAAGTAGCTGATCTGAAGGAGTAAAGTATTGCAAACACTAAGAAATCTACAGATGAGTCATCTTCAGACAACTACAGTGTCACAACAAACAAGCTGAGTGTAGGAAAGTTTGCATGGAGGAGGGGAACAAACTAAATTTGGCTGAGCAAGCAGCAGAAAGAGTATAATCAATTACCGGAAGGAGATAAAGGCCAGCCTGTCATGTAATAAATATTGTTTAAGGTTGTATGCTTGTAATTGTAATTAATTTGATTAAGGTTGTAAGCATGTACTTTATTTAATGATTTAGTTGCATTGTTGGTTAATGACTGTAATATCTACATATTAAGTGGGTATTGAACTGGTTGGCTATGGTATCATTTTTTTCTGTGTGTTTGGTGTTGACTGTGTAGCTTGCCCTGGATTTAACAGTTTATTCATTGAGGCCCAGCACAGTTTTGGATTATTAGGGTGCATATTTTGATTTGTTGAGTAATAGGTTTTCTTATCTTTGGTGATAATTTGTTTTGCCAGGTTCCTTAGTTGTCTATATGTTAGTAAAGTAGGAGCTATTTTATTTTTTGTCCAGACTTTCAATGCTTTGTCTCTTTGTTTCATGAGTTATTTAGTTGCTATGGGTAACCATGTAGTAGGGCTGCCTTTGAATCATTTTATACAGAGGAGGGCAAATGTGTTTAGAACACCTAGGAAAAATGTATTGAACTCAAAGACAGCAACATATGTGGGGCAAGTCTCATTATTCCCAGTTAAGGAGATGTAGTATATTAACAAAAGTGTCTTCATGAAAAATAGTAAGCTGTGTTATCAGGCTGTAGTGATGTATTTTGGGGCTACTGTTTTGGTACCTTATGGTGTAGGTTAGTAAATGATCACTTAGACTGTCTGATCGAGTTCCATGTAATCTTCTTCTTCTTTCGGCTTTGGGCGGCCGTGGTGGTGCAGCGGTTAGCATTGCTGCCTCACAGCAAGAGGTTCTCCAGTTTGATCCTCAGCTGGGTTGCCTTTTTTGCAGAGTCTGCATGTCCTCCCTGTGGTTGCATGGGTTTCCTACAGGTGCTCCGGTTTCCTCCCACATGCCAAAGACATGCTGTGGGTGGATCGGGCACTCTAAATCGGTCCTAGGTGCATATGTGTGTGTGCGTGTGTGCCTTCTGTGGAAGGTTGGGTGCCAGGCTGGCAACTCGACACTGTAAAACTCCACTGCCAATCATGAGCAGGCAGGTGATCCGCTGTGGCGACAAAGTTCCATGTAATGATATTTTATTTTAAGAGAATGTTAGGATCCAGTTGAGAGCTGATTATCTGTCTGTAGCTTAGTTATACCTAGATGGTATTATATAAATTGGTAAACATGTACAGATGTATATTGTTGTTTTTTTGATAGTGTGTGGTTTACCAGTCTGCATTAACACCACCCAATGTTATAGTTTCATGAGGAATTTTTGATGAGGACCAACACAGAATATCTTCCAGTGCTGTTTTGCATTATTACCTGGAGGTATTTATATACCCATGATTGCAATTGTCTTATGAGCATTCTGTTTTAGCATACCTAGTAAGATTTCCTAATTAGAAAAAAATTGCAGGATGTAGGGAAAAGGGAAATATTTAGAGTGTAGCTGTATAACAAAGTGACACTGCCAGCTTTTTTGTTGGATCTATCTAATCTGATAACCATATACCCTGACAGGGAAACTTTTTCATCTTTTATTTCCTTTCTGTGCCACCTAAGATGTCTGGAATGTGAAGCACTATCCAGTTAACTGAGTTGGGCCAGGGTTTGGGGGATATCACTGCTAAGTTTTATGGTTATGGAGGTATGATGGCATGGCTAGAGGCATTCCTTGATTGATTCTCATGTCTAATATCCAATTTGTAAGTAAGTATCTGTTGATATGGGGATTATTGTACTTGAATAGTAGGATAAATAAGTGCTGAATTAGATAGAATGTGACTGAGGGATGAAGTTCAGAAGTATTTTGCTTGGAGGACACAATGTAAGAGTGTTGTTGGACTTGTGTGGGTTATGGATGTTGGTCAGATGTTAAGCACATCTGGGCCACAGCCTGGTGGTACCCCCCTCTGCTTTCTCTGCACTACCCGGACCATGGGGTACTTCTGTCCCACAGGCTGGGGTTGTTTCCTCCTCTGAGAGGTGAACTGGAGGGGGTGATTATGTCACCCATAAGAAACTGCTAGGCATGGTGCATGGGCTGCTGTGCTGAACTGCCGGTGCATGCTTACAGTGGATGGAGACCATGTTGTCCATCCTTGTGGGGCAGCCTCGCCCCATGTGCTGGCATCAACAACTGGCTCCACAGGAGAAGTGAAGGTTCAGTGCTGACAGTCCCATGGGTGAGGATTTGAGTTACACTGCTACCATGTCTGACATCCATGGGACTGGGATTACACCACACCCTCCCCATCCAAGATGTTCATCCCCTCTTGTGTCACACACCAACCCAGTCTGCTGTCTTATCTGTCTTGTTTGTCTGTAAAAGCTTCCTCACCTTCCCAACTTACCTCTCCAACACGCACCTATGTCCCTTCCCCAATATTCCATTCTCACCTTAAAAGAAAAAAGAAAAGGGCACCTGTCCAAAAAAAAAAAAATATATATATATATATATATATATATATATATATATATATATATATATATATATATATATATATATATATATAACTCTGGTGGAGAAATACATCCCTATAAAACATACACACAATAATAGATGTAAATGTGTTATGTAACAGCATGTAGAGTCAGGGTAACAGTGACTCAGTAGCGCAGTCTGTTAAATGCTCTGAAGATTTTCATTTTTTGGTACACATGGTCCTGGGTTCAAATCCAGTGGTGTCTAGCATTTCAAATACATGTATGTGTACATCACCATTGTGAATTCTGATATGAATGACTATATCATCACCTATTTATCCCCAAAAACCATGGTATATGGACTGTCTGCTTTTCAGTGATGGAAGTCAAAGGCCTGTAGATAAGAATACAGTTAATATATTCCTATAAGAACCCTAGAAAGTACATGTGTCAGGTTATGCATTACTATGCATTCACAGAGGATTTTAAGTTATGTAATTCAAAGGAGGCCAAGTAATATCAGACTGCAGCACACAATCATTTGCTGCTGATATTACAAATTAGCACAGCTACACAAGTAACATACACATAATGGAGGTTGTGCTAGCAACAAGGGTTGTCAGCACACATGTTACAGAAGACTACCATAACATAACACATGGCTTTGCAGTTGTCCAAATGGTAGACATAATGGTAAATGTACCCCTTACCTTGTTCAAGGACACAACAAGCATGTTGCCTTTTACTCCATTAATGATACCTATGGCTAACATACTTACCTTAAACACGTACCTCAGTTTCCTGTGGGATGGGTTCTCATAATCAGGTTCTGGCTGTACACAAAGGCTGCCACTGTTGACACGGTTACTCATAAGTGTTGTTGTCCTCCACATTCTGCAGTCTCTCTCACTATGCATATTGCCTGCAGCAGCAGCAGTGCAGCCTGTAGCACACATGTGTATGTAATAAGTACCTACTACAAACATCTTCTCTGTGCTGATGTAGTATCTCTACCCCAGTATTTCCAATCCAACATATGAGAAAGGGGATGGATTCTATATTGAGGCTTTATATCTCCTTCGATAGTTGCATGGGATTGCCTGATTACATTGCAAATCATCTGTGTATTCTTCAATTAGCACTCCTGAACCACAGATTGGTTCAGAGGCAATTACCTGCTAATGAGAACAATCTTATAAAGGCAAACTCCTAACTAGGGATACCATTGTATATGACAGTCACTTTCTATGGTGAAGTACGTGTCATAACATGTATATATATATATATATATATATATATATATATATATATATATATATATATATATATATATATATATATATCTGTATCTTTCAAAAAAGGAGTATTGTACTCCATCAGGTATGCAACCATTTTGTTTTCAACACAATGGATATGTTTTAATATAATAAGGGAAAATGGAGATTACATCAGTAAGTCTTTCCTAGAACCATACACGTGACATGCCATTGATCTGCAGCTGTGTAACACCTACAGAGGATGTAGACTACAGCAAGGGTTTAATGCTGTTAACTAGGGGCACAGGTCTCCTGGATAGTGCCTTTGTTGGCAGTTGTAATACTACACAGCTATTTTTTGGCATTGCATTATATATGTCTGCTATGGCAAAGACTTTCGTGCTATGGGCCACACTACAAGTGGACTCCTGTGTTGGGAGTCTGATCATATGTGAGTATCTGTCATGGCACAAGCAGGTGTAGGTCACTATTGCCACTATCTTAGTTGCCTCCACACCCTTTGCATGATTGCTACACTTTTCCATATGAGATGTGTAATCAATCAGGGAATACGGATAGCCTTCCTTAATTGCTGTATCTGTACGCACTGTATACCCATGTATGTGATCCTGAAATGTGTTCTTATTATTTTGTATTTCAGGTGATAACATGCATGCCACCTTTCACAGAGGTGGAAAATGACCCTATAATTGAAGCATTAAGAGAACACTACCAAATCCTGCTGTCCAGAGGGAGGGCAAATAGGCAAGAGCGACAAGCCTTGTGGGATGAACTGGTCCATAACATAAATGCTGTGGGACAGAATCACATATATGAGCAGGTGTGACACCATGCCACAGACATGATCCACTTAGCATGCAGATGTGCAGTGGACATGGCCAGAGATCCTCATATCACTAGTGGTAGGCCTGAAGTGGAACAGCCTCTGTCGGCCACTGTGGAATTCCTGGCAAACCTTGCAACACAGGACAGCTCCCAGGCTTACATCACACCATATGTCATGTGGGTGCCAACATTTCCAGCCAAGAGGAGCATCCAGGTATGTTTAGTTGAATCAGCATCAGAATACTGTAGCATTTAGTGTGTCAGGATGTACATAGTTTTATGTGGGTGTCAGGTGTTTAATGGGGTGGGAACTAGGCTACCTGCAGTTTTAAGCTCATGCAGATATTGTGACCCACATACCTGTTAATATAGTGGCTATTATAAATGGGGGATATTTGGACATATTACCAGTGTTATACTGTAACATGTGGCACTGTTTACATTAGCTCTCTGTCAAATGTTTTTCAGGACCATCAGGAATAGGATGATGCTATGTCCCTGCCACTGGTAAGCACAAAACATTTTTGTCACAGATACAGATTTAATTCAAGGTATTAGCTAATGTGTCATCCCAGGCCTGCAGGCTAGATTGATATACTGTCTGCATGACTGAGAAATATATAGATATGTTCTGACTGTACACACTTTAGGTCATTCCTAGGCCTTGTAGGTGTGACCACAGTGATTGATTTCACAGTATTGATAGTACTTTTCAAATGGACATACCTATAAACTGTGCAGAGTTCTGCAGAATGTCAGCAGTGTACATAAGTTATGTATTGCTCATGAGAGTCCAATTTAAGGAGCTGTTAATTTGGAAACTTACCAATTTGGGTTAGCAATTAATGACCTCATGTCCTACTGTCTCAGAATGTGGGTTTTACAAGTCTGTACTAGTGAAAGCAGTGTACACAGCTTAATCTATATTGTAAGGTAGGACTGCAGATCATAGTACTGCAGATATTAATGTGATTCTTTCCCCTTTATTCATAGATTCATAGATTAGTACTAAGCTAACTGCCCTTGTGAGCCATTTTAAGCCTAGCCAATTATTCCTTACGAGACTCAAACTCTGCACCTTGTTCTTGTAAGGCAAACACCTTAACCATTAGGCCACCCTCCCAACTATCACAGATTACCTGGGAGGTTGGTCTTTGTCTCCTTCACAACCTGAAGTCTGTGGCCCTTCAGACTCTGATGATGATGGTGGCCAAAGAGAGGCACAACTGGGGGTTGCAGGGGCTGAGTCTGTCACAGATGTTCCCATACATCACCTGCCCTGATTATCACTGTACATGGGCATTATGCCTATACATACACAGTCCCCTGAGGCCACAGATATTGGACAGTCAGAGGGTGGAGACATTGAACAGGAAGGTGAGGCTACTATGGCTGCAGTGATTGTTGACAATGGCCATAGCCAAACAGTTGGCGAGGTTCCACACAGGGGAATTGATAGGGGTGCTCATAGAAGGCCTGCTGTCCCTCCACCACCTGTTGCAGGTGTCTCCTCACATCACTTGGTGTATGTTTACGGCTGTCATGCAGGCATAGGCATATTCCCAAAGGAACTCCAGATGAATGCTCAGGGTTATGGCTGCATACAGTCTGACATTCATGACTGCCTCCACATCATTGCTCATACTCTGAATTGGTTGACTGATGCAGTGGAAAGACGTTGGTTTGACAGAGATCGCACACTATCCATCATGGAATGCACATTGTCTGTGATGGAACATCTGGCTGAAGTTGAGCATCGGACTCATGGATGTAGGTCAGCAACTACATCTGCTGAGAGTCCACATGGTTGTGCACAGTCACACTCCCATAGTGGCAGTACATCCAGTGCTCCAGAGGGGAATGTGCTGTCCACACCAAGATGTGGCAAGCCATGGGCACATGGTCCTGGGCAGTCTCGGGAGGACACAGTCCCAGCAGACCAGAGTCACTCTCAAGTAGTAGCTTAGTATCTAACCTTGGGCATGGAGGTACCAGTGCAGTTACTGACAGAGACAGTTCTCATGTTTGGGGGTGGAGATGATAAACTGTCAGCTCTACCATGCATGGCCCAAAGCTGTCTAACATACATTCACGTAGGGCTAGTACTGAGCTTGGCTGTGTTCACGTAGACCCTCTCACACAATGCTGTCACACTCAGGTCACCTACAGACACACATGCCACATTTATATGATCCTTCTTGCCTACACCCCTTTCTACCTGACACACACATTTGCCAACCTATTGGGTCAGCCTAGGCCTCCTGCATCCCTTACAACACCTTGTGCTAGTGATGATACCTGTGCTACATCCCTGTCATCATTGTCATTGATGCAGGGAAATGAAGCTATGTGTCTTATGCACACGGTGACTACCTAAATTAATATGTATTTGTTTCATCCACTGTTGCCTTTGACATGCTACTTGTACTGGTCAGTAACACAGTTTGAATGTTGCCATTTGTGATGATTAAACCAGATTATATAGTGTACGTTGGATTGGATGCTGTTGTAATGGCTGTGTAGTCACACAATGAAAGGTGTCTCATGGCACTGCTTATGTTTTCACTTTCAGGATTGTGTAGGACACATCTAAGGATTCATATCTACAATAAACCCATCAACATCAGGGCACAGGATGGAATGACAGCACAGAAGGAAAAATGTCATCAGAAAGGTAAAACAGTATAGTTGCATGGCTCCATGGGTTCATATATGTATAATAGGCTAATAAAAACAAGGGTGTCTTTCATCCTAGCCATGCATCCCTAAACTCTGACAAGGTCTGATACCCTTGATAAGTGTAGGCACAGTTTTGGGAGGTGACACATGGACAAGCCGGGGCATGAGAGGGGAACCATCCACAGTTTCCCTGTGTCCATTAAACATTTGTCCTAAAGCAGTTATAATTGTCATGTTCCCCATCCTGTTATGTAACTTGCACATGATTTGCATTAGGGTGGAACTGTGCTTCACATGCATGGGGAGCTTGTTACATATTGGGTGCAGTGTCTGTGCTGCATACCTGTCTGTCCAGCATGTCCTGCTTATATCACACTCAAAGTGTAGGTGTGTAGGAGAGGTAATTCTTGTGCTAGTCCTTTCTTGGATATGCAGGACATTCACAGTGGGGTCTGACACCTCCCTGCATGGCAGACATACACTTCTCCTCCAAAGGATGTTGGAGATAGAATACATAGTTACGGATAACTGTTGCAGCAGTGTGGGATTCAATGAGAGCTCCTAATCTGCAGTCTTCTGCAAATTTAGTCAGTCAGAGGCAAATGACAGTGGCTGTGACTGCAGAGAAGGGGTTAGGGAAAACTATATGTGCTCACTGGCATGTGGAAGCACAGCATCCAGGAACTGGTGGAGTATCCTTGATGCAGATGCCTATGACTCCCCATTCATGTCCCCAGCTGGTCTAAGAATAATCTGTAGCTAGTATCCTAAGGGCAATACATACCTTTTTATCCACTGGAATTGGTTATCCTCTGTTAGCTCTAGCTCTGAGTTGAGGGTGGCAGAGCTCACTGAGTTCCTGAAATATCTCCCTGTCCACCCTATAGCTCTCTACAATCACCAGCTCATGTAGCTCCTGGAAGGTTACCTTGGGCCTGAACACTCTTCTCCATCTTGGCCTATGTCTATTGCCAGCAGCACCGGCAGCATTGCCTTCAGCATCTAGCAAATACAAATGTAGCAGACTTGCAGCAGCCAGCCCCTAGCATTATCCCAGTTAAAATGCTCATGTCTCTACTCCAATAGCCCAGAGTATTGAGGGAAAATCAGAATGTTAGGATGTATGCATATTTTATGCAGTTCTGCTTTAGGTCCACTATGTGGGGATGGCTAATTATGATGCAGTTCACCTGTGTAGGATATAATTAACATAATTTGCAGGCACAACTTTAGTGGGTGCCGCACTGCTATGCACAGTGGCATGCAGCATAGCTTATACAAAATTCAAACATATTTATTGAAGATATCTGGTTTTAATTGATTGCTGCCTACATCATCACTGTCATGTAGGTAGTCTGTCCATATGAATACATTAAGCTATGCAGTGCACCTCATAAACACATGTGGCTGGGAAAAAAATCCTAAAAATAACAAGACACGCTCCCAGTGTCATCCACATCCTCTGGGAATATTAACATTGTGTAGGAGCCTACACAAAGGGGATATGCAGACACTGTTGCTCCTTTTAACAATTCAGTAAATCCATCTCATTTGTATACATATCCATGCTGACAGCCTAGATTCTACATGGTTCATAGCAGTGTGAGCTTGGTGACAGCACATATGCACTGTTGTACAAACCCAACACAAGGTCCTACAATATATTTGTGAAAACCATATTAGTAATGTTATTTTATTTTATTTTTTTATTTTTTTAAGCATGTTTGCACACTGTGGTGCATAACGTAAACATGCCAACATTATTAAAAAAAATTATTTATTTTTCATATTCCCTTCCTTTTTTAGACATCCACAACGTACCTTTTGCACATATACCGATGTGATCTAAAATTATCTGGGGAGTTATGCCCATATTTGTGAACTTTTCATCCTCTTCTGTCAGTGAAGACTCCTGTATGTGAAAAAATTCTGCATACACTCAAGACACTGACACGGAGTTTGCATGGATGCCTTTTTCCTTGCTGGATCCCTCCACCTGGGTCATCCTCTGTTGCACCCACTAGAACTATGAGAAAGATTGACTTTAGCTTTTATGCTGACTGCACAGATAAGAGCATAGTGTACTGGGCACAGTGCACTGTATGTGAAGGGTTCTATACTGGGAAAACCAATCGAACGCTGAAAGAAAGAAAGAGTACTTGAGCATAATAATGGTATACACAATAGGAAAGAAAGTAATGCACTAGCCATGCGGGATGGCAACTGATGATACCCATCGTTTTAAGTTTTTGGTTCTGCATAAAGTTGGTACTAATATAAGAGGAGGTGATATAGCTAATGAGGCAGAATATATTGAGTTAAGATGGATTCTTGACCTGAGGTCTACTGTATACCCAGGTTTGAATAATGGTGTGTCTTTAAAAACCTGCTCTGAAGAGGACAGGATTGCATTATTAATTGTATCATGTGATCTGGCATCCCTTAATTGTATGGCTGGTTATCTATATATAAGGATTTAACTGTATTTTATTTTCTCATGGTCTGAAGAAGCGCAAAAGTGCTCACCAGTCTGTTTTGTGTACATCTGTTCTTCTTCTTCTTCTTTTGGTTTTTCCCAGTTAGGGGTCACCACAGCAGATCATCTGTCCGCTCATGATTGGCAGTGGAGTTTTTACAGTGTTGAGTTGCCAGCCCGGCACCCAACCTTCCACAGAAGGCACTCACACACGCACACTCACACCTAGGGCCAGTTTAGAGTGTCCATTCCACCTACTGCATGTCTTTGGGATGTGGGAGGAAACCAGAGCACCCAGGGGAAACCCACACAACCACAGGGAGGACATGCAGACTCCGCACAGAAGGCACCCCAGCCGAGCATCGAACCGGAGAACCTCTGGCTGTGAGGCGGCAACGCTAACCACTGCACCACCGTGGCCGCCCTTTGTGTACATCTATTACTGTTATTAAAACTGTTTTTACTCAACTTCAGCCTTTTGGACATCTGTTTGTGGAATACTATTGTGTTTGGACTTAGACTGGGTTCCTACTGAGCTTTTGTTATAACCTTAAGCCATTTTTCATTGGTATCTTAATATTTTGTACAACTGTACCTGCACCTTCCAATATAAACTGACATTGAGTGTAAGCGCCAGATTTTTGTGTGCCTTTGAGTGCCTTTGATTTCTCTAAATGTTTGTTCTTGTCTTGTATAAAAAGTCTCATCCATTCCCACAATTTTAAATGTCTTCATTTGTCAGGAAAATGGCCCAATTCCTTTCAATTATTTTCTTTATTATTTAGAAGCAACACTAAATGTGAAGACAATTGTTCTTTCAAAATTCACATTGTTATCTTTAACAAAAGTAGACTTTTCTTTTTTGGAAAAAATTTGACAACCTGGTTTGTTGCTCTTCTGAAGGGACAGTCCTACTCCCAGTAATGACTTGTTTTTTCTCCCTAACCTATACATACTTCAAAGTTTGGATTGTACAGTAAGGTCAGTAGGTACCGTCTTTCCAAAAACATTTGTTCTAAGTTCCCTTTTTTTTTTTTCAAGCATAAATTTACTGGAAGACATTTTTGTAGGCTGTACAAACTGTCCTTTAACAATGTTCCTTTCCAAATGTAAGAGGTGAAAACTATCAAGGTGCAAATAGGGACTGGAAAAAGTTGGTTTCTTGTAAACTATTGATTCAAACCTATCTTCTTCCTTAAAAACAACTGTGTTTAAATAATTTATTTTTAAAAAGTCAAATGTATGGGTAAATTTTAGGAAGTTAGTGGTATTGTTTATATATTACAAAAATTATTTCATAGTATCCTCTAGACCTTCCCAAATAATAAAAATGCTGGCCACATAACGTAAATAAATTTTACAGATGATGTAAAACTTAGAAATGCAAATAAATTTGTTTTCTCAACTAAGTAATGCCATGTTTGCCTAACAAGCAGCACCCATAGCAACTCCCATCATGTGTTTGAATATTTCACCATCAAAATAAATAAAATTAACTGACAGCACTAGGTTGGTAACATTTTAAATTAATTGGATTTCACTATTACTCAAAAAAAGTTCAGTGAAATAATACAACATTAAGCAAGTCCAAATCTTCTATTTTTTGAAATAGAAGTAAATAAATCCACTCTGTCTATGGTTTAAAAGTAGATCTTACTACTCCGTAAGTCAGGTTTAAGCCTACCTAACAAAAAAACAAACCCCCCCCCCAAAAAAAACAGGAATCTTTTAAAATAACTTTGGCTCGTGATTATTGCTACTATTGAAGTGACACCTGACCCCATGTGCAAAAATGGGAAAATGTGGTTGTGGATGGATGTAAGAATTGACTTCAATAAAACAGATTTAAATAACAGGTAAGTATACACTGTTAGTGGATATGTTGGGCGCCCTGAGACACCATTATAGGTTGAAAGGGTTGTTTATAAATATTTTATGTACCTATGCAATTCCAAAGTTTGCTGGATTAGTTGGATTGTTATTTATCACAAAGCTGTACAAACTAATGGAAATCAACTTTTGTGAAATACAGTCATCCAGATACATATCACTATTTGTATATGCAAGATTAATTTAATTTCTAGACATAACAGCATAAGTGTAGGTATTATATAATATACTAAACATCTCATCAATATAATCAATAGTGCCAAGTAAAACAACTCTCTATGCTTTCCTGCTTTTCATAATTCTAATGGTTTTATCTGAATAAATAAATTGAAAAAGAATTCTGTCATCGTCAGACAAATTGTAATGTTTAAATCTCCTTGTACTTTCTGTGAATTTTTAATTATCTGTTTCATATGATTTTTCATGTGAAACCCTGATGGATTTGAAGGTGGATAAAGGTGCTTTTACATCTAAATGTATAATTAGTTAACTGTTTCTGAACATTAATAACATTAAAATAAATGGCCAAATTAAATTTCCTTTCAAAAAGTTTTAGTTCAGTTAAACATTGGCCACATCCACATTTTTGCTTGGTATAAATATGAAACCCCTCTAAAACAACTGAAAGTGGTCAATCGAAACCTCCAAGTGGCTGTAACAAATATATTAAAACCATTATGTGTCAGCAAAATCTCAGCACAATCAACAAAAATAGTTTGCTCATTAGGGTCTTCTATGTTAATGTTATTTATCTTTTTTACATGTTTTTCTCTTAGTCTGCCTTTTTTCTGTGGTTAGTATGCCCTGGACAACCTACTAGTATTTGGGAGGACTTTGGTACCGGTGGATTGTATCTTCTACCTGGAGGACAAATGTTTGGACATGATGAAGCAGCAGATAGTCTAAAGGTCCTTTTAATTAAAAGTAAATTAAGTATTCACACCAATCTCCCCTTGATGTGTGTAAAAAGACCCTACATTGTTATCAATAGAGGGTCTACTAAATCTGAAAAAAAAAAACTCCTGTTGTTTATAATCAATCCATACAATGAGATAAAATAATTATTTTCCTTAACTTCCTCAAACAACACCAAAATCAAAATAATACCTCACACCAAACTTATACGAGTAACTTTACATGAAAATATGAAAATTGACTTCCATATAAAAGAAGATGTAAAAAAAAATCAAAACCTTCACCCTCTCTACAGACTAAAATACAAACTTAACAGACAGTGCAAGATTATGTATTATAGGTTCATAGGTTAGTACTAGGCTATCGGCCCTAGGGCCTATACAAGCCTAGCCATAACAATTCCCTGGCTATTTCTTTCCACATTATTTACTTCCCTGGACCCCTGTCTAGCAGGGCGACTGACATGATCCCCGGGGTCAATTTCCTTTCTCCCATCCAATCATCAAGGTTCCTTTTGAAGAGGGGCAAAGAGGCGCTCTGCTTGACATGTATGGGCAGTCTAGTCCAGAGTCTGGGGAGTCTCTGGGTCAGGAACCTATCCCTCCAGCATGTTTTATTTATTGTGATGACAATGTTTAGATCCCTAGAGCGTGTGGCTCTGAGGGATTGGGATTTCTTTAAGTGTAGCATGTCCAACAGATCTGGGTTTGACATGGCTAAGCAGAGATTGTCTCGGAGTAGATGATATGTGACAGAGTATAGCTGCTACAGCATATTTTGCTACAGCATGCCTACTTCCAACACTTTTTTACAGAGCTCCCATCTCTATCAGCCTATACTCAATTCCATCTCTACTACTGGAGTCAGGTTATAATAAAACAGCCAGATTTGCAGCCAACATGCCACAAAACTTTCTCCACTGTTTAGCTCTAAAACAACTCTTTTGGGCTGAATTGCCTAGCTCCCTTTCCCAATTAATAATCTCACATACACTCATCTACATTCCTGAGAAATTCCCAAGCTTGTCCAATATATCACAATAGTTCACACCTAATAGAGCCTAAGTTTCAGGCAATAAACACCTAGTACATGTAACCAGATCCAGCAACTTAGCAGGAGATTCTGTTTTTGCCTGCCATGTGTCAAAAATGTGAAACAGTGTGCCCCTCCAGCTTGATGGACACCTGGTTCTGATCCTGCTCTACTCCTGGATGAATGCAAATTTGCTCACTAAATCTTTACACTAACTTTTTTTTCTTTTCTTCTTCCAGTGAAGTGGTTCGATGATAAATGAACATTGGGAATGTTTAACATGGCAGAAAGATGCAGTGTGGAATGAAAAGCGAGTATGGAGAATAATGAGAAAGTGTGCCTGTCTACAAGATTTCAAAAATGAAATTACTGTTACTTGCATATAACACGGTGGCTTCCCTGATGATAAACTTGTGCATGTAATTAGTGAAGATGAAACTCAGGAAGGAAAACAGTTTTTGGAGTCAAATTATGGACAGGTTGGGACCACAGGACTGCACAGGGAGATGAATCTATTAACCTATGAATCACCTTAATTTTCCATTTCCTGCTGATCATTCAGTTTGGCAAATTTCTGAGTGACAGCTGACTATGCTTGGGATTTGTGCTTCATGACCTGCAGTTTCTACATATACAGCAGTTGCAACTTCAGAATTAAATGAAAAGAAGGATTCATCAATAGGGCCAGCTAGACAACCAGTGATGTGTACACAAATTAAACCACCTCTTCGGATTATTCTTCTGGTTGTAAATCAATACAAACATTTTTGGATGGAGTGCCAAATCCTTTTGGACGGGCAGGTAAAGAACTTCAAGGATTTAATCATAATGATGTCAACAACAAACGTAATTTCCTTGTGAGGCTCTTGAAAAGGCATCGCTCTCTAGATTTAGAGAATTGTTATTTCAAACATTGTATTGATTTGGGCATAGTCCCAAAGGGACTTAGATTTTTTAAATGTCCCAGTGGGGTCACTGTTACTTCACCTTTTTTCAGGACATTAGTTAATTTTTTCAATACAGCTGGAATAAACTTTTTAAATTTACTGATTGAAAACAATACAGCAAAAATGAGTGAATTAAAGGGTGAAATAACACAGGTGGAAAGTGAACTAAAAGATCTGTTAGGTTCACATAAATCAGGGGAATTATTTTCAACATTGTATGACGAGTTGGAACAACATAAAATTAACCCGTGACACAACGGCTTATGACAATGGTACTGCTTACAACAATTTTGCCAACAGAAGTAACTATGAACAGAAAAAATCTTTAATCAGCCTGAGACTACCAATGGGTCCGACAAACCTATGTTGGTTGAGGCAGGTGATGCTAGGTGGCAAAGCTAAACAGACGGAAAGCCGATTTATTAACAATGGGTTCAACAATGGTTTAAACAAAGAGTCCACCACTATTATTATTGAAGACAGAGGAGACCAAAGAGTCAGTGACTTTGATAGTAACGACACAGAGACTAACGGACATTGCACTAACTCCGGTCAGTTTGACCCAAAGTAAAGACTGGTAACAACACAGGAGGGAAGGTTACATGTGGTTCAACTCCTGCATCTACTTTTAAACAAAAAAGGGAATCAAGGCAGCAAGAACACCATTTTAACTCGCAGTCGGACCTTTTTGGGGTCCAATTCTTGACCTAGAAAGGACATTTGACCAATTTAAAATTATTAATCTTACAGACCATTGTTTTTCTGAACATGAAACCAATGTATTAAAATATGGTTTAAATTTTATTCCCACCTTCAGGGCAAATGCCTCTAATACCATTGTTGATATTAAGAAGTTCTCTAGAAAACTTAATGTAACTCATGTTTTAGATTTTTTAACCAAACAGAATCAACAGAATAAGTCTTTGGTAAAACCCTCCATCTTTACTCCTCACCTACACCACACTATTAGGACATTTGAGGAACAATGTATAGCGGACGTTAGCAAGGTTTTGAGCAACCACAGGTATACTATTGACAATCTCTCCAAGGAAGAAAGACAAGCTTTGAGGAACCTAAAGTCAATGAATCATGACTTTAGGTTCATGAAGAGTGATAAAGGGGGAAACATTGTGATAATGAGTCAAAAGGCTTATCAATTTAAAATGTTAGAAATTATTAACAATCAAGATGAGTATGAAACAATTAGTTTTTGCGATTTCAAAAGAAAAATGCGTTTTATACATTCTGAACTATATGGTTTATTTATGACAGAGGAAATAACACGAGAAGTTTATGATTTCTGTGTAGTGATGGAGCCACGTAAAGGGGTAATTTTTTGATACCCAAAACCCACAAGAACACAGAAGATCCACCATTAAGACCCATAGTTTCCAGTCCTCACTCAGTCACGGAAGGTATTTCCTTGGTGATAGATGTCATTTTGGGTCCCATCTTGGGTGAAGAACCATCTTATGTCAAGGATTCTTGGCATTTTCTAAGTAAATTTGGAAGCTTTATACAGGAACAAGGTTTTGATCCGACAGAACACATTATTTTTACTGTTGACGTCATTTCTTTATACACCTGTATTCCTCACTGTGAAGGAATAGAAGCAGTTTGTGAACTCTTAACAAGGAAGGGTGGTAGATTTACAGCTAGTTTTGTTTCTACCATCAGGTTGTTTTTGGAATTAATTTTAGAAAACAATGTTTTTCTTTTTGACAAACAATATTATAGGCAGAAGAAAGGGGTGGCCATGGGGTCTTTAATTTAGTCATGGCCTGGTGGGAGCATGAGGTGATACCTACATTGAAGCAGAAATTTAACATCAAGTTTTTTTGCCGATACATTGATGATTTATTTTTTGTAATTGAAGGTAATTCATCCACAGTCAATGAGTTGTTTGTAGACATTAACAATTCCTCTGATTTTTTGAAGTTTACCATAGGTGGTGTGGGAATGAGGGTGAATTTCTTGGATGTCCTTTTATATTGGGATGACTACGATAGATGGTTACACAGTAAGATCTACCATAAGGAGACCTTCACAAATGGGTATTTACACCATTCCAGTAATCATCCCCGGCATGTTATTAGAAATGTTCCGCGTGGACAGTTTATAAGGGCAAGCAGGATGACATCTAAACAGAATGACTTACTTGAGGAATTCAATATTATTGTTTCCTTATTTGGTGAGAGGGGGTATGAAATCAATAAGTTGTGTGTAACAATGAATGAAATTCTGTCAAGTACTTTTAGATCAATTATGGACTTTCCCACTTCCATTATGGGAAATGTCAGGGAGGGAGATAGTAAGAATGATGTTAAAACACATCTTATGTGTTCTCTTGAGACCAGCTCTGACAGTTCATTGATTAGACAAGTCATTATTGACAACTGGAAAATTATTGAGGGTAATGAAGAGATGAAAAGACCTTGTGGTCCCTCTTTTGTTTTCAGGAACCACAATAACCTGAAAGGGATTTTGGAAAGTAAAAACATGACAGCTTCGAACACTAATATCAAGCAGACTGGCATGCACTGTTGCCACAGTTGCAATATGTGTCGATTTATTTCAGAGGGACCATACATTAGAATATTAACCATTGATCACACCTTTAAGGTTCCTGGGTATGTTAATTGTAAAACAAAGGGGGTGGTTTACATCAGTCAATGTTCAGGTTGTTTTGCCTTTTACATTGGCATGACCACCCGTTGTTTAAACATCAGGATCAGGGAGCACCTTTATAGTATCAGAACCAAGGACGAGAACAATGCTCTTTACAAACACACAAAGGTTTGTAGTTTATACAAAAAATTTTTATTTTCCGTCTTAGAAGTGGTACACTCTGATCTTAGAGCAGGAGATTACAAGAACTTTTTAGAGCAGCGTGAGACTATGTGGCAAATAAAACTTAAAGTCTCCTGGCTTAAATGATTATATTAATATTAAATGTTTTTTTAAAGCATAGGAAATTACAGGTTAACAAAGGACTTGTTTCCTTAGATGTTTTTACCTTTAAATGAAAAAGGTTTTTTTGTCTTTTATTTGTTTTAATTATTTAATTAATTGAGGTCTGATTGACTAATTTGTACGTCAACTGTTGGGGTATTTAAATGTTTTAAATTGTGTTGCTTTTGTATTCTGATGAAGTCCACTGGATATTAAACTTTTGATTACGCTATTACCTTTGTGCTTTTCATCTCGCATTCAGCCAGCTATATTATTTACTTGGTCAATTCAGTTATTGCTGAAAAGTTTTTTCAGACTTGTGATTTAAAAAAAAAACAGCTATGTTCACCATGGAATGATGTATTTTCTGGAATTATCTATTTTTAAGATACATATTTATTTTCAGTTTAGGACTGCTGAAGTTACTGAAGTTGATATAAAAAAAACTATTATAGTACACACTCTACTGCTGTGCATGAAATTAAGAAAATATATGATAAAATAAATAATTAGACAGGTGGTTGGAAAAGTTTTGCTATGCTGTATTATGTAGGGGATGTTATTCAACACTTACCACATACTGCAAATATTAATGACTGCCAGGTATATGTTCAGTACAGAGGACAACACAAAACATGTTTTTATTGTGGCTCTGGCAGCCATCTCATTAACTACTGTGATGCTCAAAGAAATTCACAATGTGGAGAATTTGGACATACAATAAAATTGTGTTATGACATGTATGAGGCAGTTGGTTATTGTTGGTTTGATTGTCCACAGATTACTAAGATGGAAAATAATACTATGCATTGGATAATGCTGCTTTACTGATAGACACTAAACTGCCCAAAGGAATGACAACTGAACACGGTGGTGCTTGTGTTACTTTAGTCATCAATACTGACTAACAGGAAACTCTTGATTCCGATGAAAATGATATTGAGGGAAAACTGTACTTATTTATAACTAATAGTTTAGAGCTACAGATGAGTGATGCAAATGATACAAAAACACTGCAATTGAAAAAGGGTAATGACTAGTACAAAAAAAGGAAGGGATAATATAACTGTTTTGTCATCTAAATGTTAATAACATTATTATTGACAAATGTAAATATACAGTTATTAAATTTTGTAGAAATGGTGATGCTGAGTTTATATGTTTAGTAGATATCAGCAAGTTAAAGGATTATCAGTAGTAACAATTTCTGTATTGTTGCAGGCATAACATGTTATGATCTATTGATTATGCTTTATGTTGTAGAATGGGTCTAATTCATATGTTTGAAATTCCGGAACACTGAAACTCTGATAATCGCAGACCAGAGATTTGAAGTTCTTAAATATTGATCCAACAAAAAAAAAATTTAAATGTGAAAACTTATGATTTTGCATTTTAGCAGGGGGGCAAGCCCCCTGCACTGCCCACACCCCTGCTAATTAAATATATCAACTCTGAGATCACACTACAGTGAAGAGAACAGGAAAGTTCCCGTTCTGCACTTACAGTGATCTCCATTCTCAAGGTTCGATATTTCAGAAACCTCGATCCTCTGGTCTTTGATGATCATAGGTTTGATGTTCCGTAACTTTGAACACATGAAGGGGATCCTGTAGAATTGCTGCATTTTACAAATCCTCTTTACATTATTAGATTTTATTTATTATTCCAAAATGTAGGTGATTGTTTGTGATTTTTAAAGGGAGTGATTCATTTTTGTATTATTTGTTTATATTTTCCTACAACTATAACAGAGAATATCTTTTCCAAAAGTTAAAAAAAATGTTCTTATTAACATGCCTGTTATGCTAGTAGGATAAGTTGTCATTTATGACATGCTGTAGAATGAATTAAGTATGATAGACTAATTTAAAAAAGAGGTACTGCCATATGGCCAATTATCATTAAACTCTTTTAATAGTAATAAATATCAAAGGGGCTTTAATACATTGAAACTTATTTTTAAAATTAAATGATGGACAATTGGTACTAAGGAATGGGAGATGGAAGAAGACATTCTTTGGTGGCATCTTAGTGATTATCCATTTTATGGCACAAAAACAACATTGTAGCTGGCATTTAATAAAAACTATAAGAGGTTATCTCTTGATGTTAGCCATCATTTATTGCCCAAATAGAAGTACGTTTATTGTATTGCTCATTCTGCTTATGAAAGTAATTTTTATCACAATGGTCCTGTGAGAAATATTAAAGGTTGTTAGATTAACTTCAGATAGGGGTAGAACGTGCTGTATATACAGAATTATGTGATATATGGAAGTTCAAATTAATCCCCTCCTTTTTCACTAAGATAGTATAAATAGACTGCCTTCACATGATAAAATTAAAGGATTTAAAGAGGAATATACAAACTACTCAGTCAGAGATATTATCTGTTATTGAACAAATACAATGAAAAAATGTATTATCTTTTTTAATGGCTCCTATTGTCTTGAAAGTTAATTCTTTGTCTATTGATGATGAAACACTTTTGGATAAGTATTAAGGTGAATGAAATAAACATAGTTTTAAGTACAGGGGCAAAAGACTCATCCCCTCGTCCAGATTGTTTTCTTGATTTGTCCAGAAAATACTTATTTTCGAGAATTTTGAATGGATGGTTTCATAGTTGACAGGTAAATGTTATGATTTGTAAAAGTGTTATGTGCTCTGTATGTAAAAAAGGTGATATGGCTGATTTAACAAACTGGTGGCCTTTGACTGTAAATAATTCTGACTATAAGATCCTCTGCAAAGTATAAACAAATAGACTGAGTATGATCTTTATATCATAGCTTTATGAATGTATTTAGAGAGTTAAAGGAAGAAATATTAGAGGAATTGTATGACTATTGTGGGAAGTAACTTATGCTATAAATCCAAATAGTACCACAGATAAACTCTTAGCTTGTGACATTCAAAGGGCATTTGATACAATCTCAGTCTTGTGTCTATACTATGAACACACCATGTTTGAATATTATTCAAAATATTTATAGACAGTCATAGGTGAGGCTATCAATTAATGTATGGCTTAGAAACAGAATATTAATTTGGGGGGTATGGAATAAGGATACCTCACGAGCAGCTTATAGTTTAACATATTTATGTCAAATATAATAGAAATTGTACTTCCTTATTTACAGTAGAAAAAAATAGAAATATCATACAATGTGCATATCCCTCTTTGCTTATCATAAATATTGTTTTGAATTTTCCTTCTTGGTTGTCAGTTGTTTATATTAAGCTAAATATGTGTCATGAATATGCTTCTACCTCCAAGGATTATATAATTTCTATGGATCTATACTGGATGATCAAACTTTCAAAAGTTCGACTGTCATATGGTCGACACTATATGATCGAATTTTTGAAAGTTTGAACATTTTAACAGAGATCTCTGCACAGTGCAGAATGGGAAGATTTCCCTTTTCTGCACTGTAGTGCGATCTCAGAGTTGGTATATTTAAAGAGTAGGGGTGTGGGGGGTGTAGCCCCCATGTGTGGGGTGCAGGGTGGCTTGGCCCCCTGCTTAAAACGTTCAGGTAGGTTATTTGTGTAGTTTATTTTTTTTATTAGATTTTTGAACTTTTAAAAGTTCAATCATATGGAGTCAACCATATGACAGTCGAACTTTTGAAAGTTCATTTATCTAATATAGACCCAATTCCTATCACTAATGATAAATTACTGCATTAGGCATTTTGTTTGGAAGTAATTAAGATTGTTATGCTTGTTGTGCTGCTATTATTCATCTGATATCTTCTCAGTTACATCAATAGGTGGTTAATAAATTATCTTATAAAATATTCATTTTACATTCTATGATTTTAAGTAAGGTTGTTTATTCTGGTAACATATTTCCTTACCCTGCGATAAAAGAGAAAAGATTGTTGGGAATTAATTCTGAGTTTATATGGGTAGTAGGGCAAATCCTATAAAAGAAATGTTTTATATTGCTTGGTAGAGGGGGTGTTTTAGGATTAGTATATGCCATTGTTTGTTTAGCATCATTTAATTTATATTATATAATAAATAAACTTAAAATTAAATGTACAGACCTTTTCGGGACTAAATTGTGTAAGTATATTGATTGGTGGGAAGGGTTATCATCTAGAAACCACCAGATCATTGATAGTCCTTTTTTAGAAGAATATGAAAAGGAGATTATATATTGGAAAACTGATTTAAGTACCTCCTCATGTAAATGAAAATTGTGGTACCAACAGATTATGGATAATTTGTATTATGGTAGGTGATACCTATCTTTGAATGTTTCTAGTAGAGGCTTTATAAAAGAAGGACAGTTAAAGTTTAAAAAAGACTTAAAAGTAGAGGATTTTCATGGTGTTTTATGTTGGGTAAAATACAGGTAAAAGGGTTAATGAACTCCAAAATTCTACCTCAGAGATTGTGTGATATTTGTAAAATAGAATAGACTATGGGGCATGCTATAATACATTATCTGAGAGCACATAAGTGTTGGGTTCCACTATTTTCTGCATACAATTTGCATAATTTAGGATCTGTAAATATTCATATGTTAGCATTTGTTTCTTATGACATGCTTTCTACTGCTGAGAGAGACAACTGTGATAAAATTAGCAGCAGAACAATATGGATTTATTTGCTTGCAAAATGCAGTATTCTGTTGTATTGGATGGCACAGTGGTGCAGCGGTAGCATTGTCACCTCACAGCAAGAGGTTCTGTGGTTCAATTCTTGGCTGGGGTGCTTTCTGTGCAGACTCTGTATGTCCTCCCTGCATTCATGTGTGTTTGCTCCGGTTTCCTTCCACATTACAAAGGCATGCATCTGGAGCCTTTCTCCCCAGGCCTCCACTGAAAATTGATTTTGTTCCAAGTCAGACTTTCCCGGTTAACAAATGTTGAATAAAATAAAATATAACAAATTGCAGGATTGTTCTCTTATATTGCAAAAACCTGAAGCATTAGTTTTGACTGAAAGAATGGGGAATTGTACTATGGTACGATATTTTCGATTTATGTCTTGATTTTGATGATTTATTGAGTTTCATATCGTGTGTAGTGTATATATTATCTCTGTTTTGTATTCCCTAACGTTCTTCTACTTTTGTGATAGGTACCACAGGATCTTTTACATCCACCTGAGCTACTAGGAACTTGGTTTAACATCTCATGTTAGGAATGAGTTAAAAGTCTACTGACTCTGCTGAGCAGTTAATACATCCAGGTGCATGTTTTTTTAGATGTTGGAAATTCTGATGACAAACTACATAAGCCATCTAAAGTATTGATTCTGGCTTTCAAAAATTTAACTAATTTCCTGAGTTCACTTTTACCTACTCTGCCTAAGCAATACGTTATCATTATGATTTTCCCAGTTTGGCTGTGGAAGTTGTGTCTGCATTTAAACAATTTACATTACAGAAAGCTCCCATTACAATGTGTGTAAATGATGTATATAAAAATATGCGGTTCCTTTCCCAGCTGATTTCCTTCAGAATGGTTCATTTGGTTAGCTTCATTATTGGAGGTCTCTGTAATGACTATTGATAAATTTAGGGAAGAACTATCTGAACCTAATCATGCAGCCTCATTTCAGCATCAATAATGAACTGGCAATTCTTCCCAAACTTCCTAGCTATTCACATGGAGAAGATGTGAAGGAAGCTGTTTACTTTATCACTTGCATTCTTTATCATGGGTTGTAATACTACTGATCCTGCTTACTATATCACTTGCACTCTTATTATGGGTTGTAATACTTCTGTTGAGGTATGCGTACTTCTTATACCTTGGCTGAAGTAAAACATACACAAGGCCAAAGGCCACAAATTGTTCTAAAATTTCTGAAAAACTAAACTTAACCTTCCTGTTTGCTACTATGAAAAAAAAAAAAAAAAAATAAAAAAACAAAAAAAAAAAAAAAAAAATATATATATATATATATATATATATATATATATATATATATATATTCACTACTGAATCCCGAAATAACACAATCCCGAAGACCTAAATACCAAGACTATAAGCCCAAAACCCCACATTACCGAAATATTAAAACCGCAAAATTCAAAATCGCAAAAGTACTACATACATACAGCACACACACAAACATACACACAGCCTCCCCCCATAACCAAACAAACCACCCTACACTAAAGATAAGCAGGGGAGCTTTGCCTCCCTGCATGTGGGGCTCTGCCTCCCCATGAGGGGCTCTGCCCCCCACACCCTCCTACTTTAATATTCTAACTCCGAGATCACAGAAACATACACACAAGGCAAACTCACACCCACACATTACAGCCCCTCACACACACACACACACACACACACACACACACACACACACACACACACACACACACACACACACACACACACACACCACAGTCACAACACACACTAAAGCCCTTCACAAACACACTTACACACATACTTACCTAAATCACAAGACCAGAAGCGGTAACTCAAAAATCCCTTAAAATCGGAATTTTGAATTTCGCGCTTCTGGTCTTTCAGTAATGTGGGGTTTCGGCTACATGGTCTTAAGCTTTTGAAATTCGAGATTTCAAACGTTCGAGATTCAGTAGTGTTTATATATATATATATATATATATATATATATATATATATATATATATATATTTATATATATTCTCATCTATTTTATTTCTGCAAAATGTTGAACCAACATGAATAGAAGGAGAAACAGTCTGGAAAAAATAACACTTTAAATGAAAAAAAAACTTTTATTTGTTGGCAAGACCCAACTCCAGAAGGGAACTTCACAAATATAAAGTTTAAACTCCGTGAACCACTTTATTTAAGCTTATAAAATGCACAAATAGCTTTTCATCTTTAGATAACAGACTCTTTCAGAATGCAAAATACCAATATTCAGCGGTCAATTTATATACCATGATACACCAATTAGTGTTGTTTTTAAATGAATGAGCACAATTAATCTCCTCTTAAAGCTGTCACACCATAAGCATATAGTTTTAGAATGTAGGGTGGCGCAGTGGTGCAGTAGTTAACATTGTCACCTTCCATAAGAGGTTCTCTGGTTCAAGTCTCAGTTGTGGTGCCTTCTGTGTATACTCTGCATATCCTTCCTGCATTTTCATCAGTTTCCTCTAGGTACTCTGTTTTCCTCCCACATTCCAAAGACATGCTTCCAGAGTGTTTCTCCCCAGGTCTCCACTGAAAATAGGCTATGTCCAGGTCGGATTTCCGAATCAACAAATATTAAAATAAATATAGCTAACTACAAAACCACTTCCTATAAATATAACCCTTTTCAAACTTATTAATATATTAATTTTAGATAAAAAGTGTTAAAAATTCTTTAAAGTTAAAGAACTTTTTTATTATTGGCTCAATACTAGATAAATGAACTATAAAAATCTAAAACTGTAAACATATAAAAATGACACAAATAAATTTGAACAATATTAAATAGGAAAATACCTTAATATCTGCTGGCCCTTTAACAAAGGTTTTAGCTATTATACCTTTATACCCATAACCATGATACCTAGGGGGTATGTAGCATCTAATTTAATCTGCCAGATTAAGTCCCTCAATTTGAGGTCATCCTTCCATACCCCCTTGGGTTTGGAATGACTATTTCAAGTATAGAAAATAGGAAATGTCTGAAATATGGGCACAGACTAGAATGTTTAAATAAGGCATTATTCAAATGTTGTGCCATTATGTCATAGTTGTGCTCATAGTTTCTCTTTTTAAAATACCTCTCAGTCTTACCCACGTAGAAAGCTGGGCAGGTAGCCAAATATGCCACTCTCTTGCTCAAACAATTACTGTCCTAAGAGTGTATAATGGTTTTAACTTGGTTGTTAAATTGAATAATCGGTTTATCAAGAATATATTTACGTTGGACACAACTACCACATTTTTGGTACCCCTGTTAGCTGTGATGTTCCCCTCATTAGAGTTTAACATATTTTTTTTAAGCTGAGAGCTCTTTTACAACAAATATAGATCTAGGCTCCACAATTCCCCCAAGTTTATCATCACTGGTTAAAAGATCCCAGTATCTTCTAACAATATTGTTAATAATGTGGGACCCTGTACTATATTACAGTATGAATGCCCTTGTAAAATCACGTTTTTTTTGTGATGTGTCCTTTGGGTTTTTCTCACCTTCTTCCCCCATATTTCTCTCATAAATATTACTGTTTGTAGGTTGTTCTTTCTATCATCTAGCCCTTTTCCCAATAGTAGTAAATATCTCTTCCCCCAGTTATTAAAAACCTCATCACTGATGGTTTTCACTAAGATCCAAGGGTAATCCCTCTCCAAAGACATATCCTGAAGTTTCTTCCTTTCCACATGAAACACTTCTCTCTCAGGCTAACCTTACAAATTTGCTTTTCACCAAACCTTTTTTTTCTGGGAAAGGTGTGAGCAGTGTGGAAGTGAAGATATGTATTAGAGGAGGTGGGCTTTCTGCAGATGCTTAAGGAAAAAACATCGACTTTCTTACTGAGAGTGATATCCAAATGGTTGAATTTACTAAATTCCATTTGGAGAATAAATTTCAAGAAATGGGTAGACGGACTGAGATAGCTAATAACCTCAGGAATACATGTTGAATCCCCACACCACAGGATAAAGATGTCATCCAAAAACCTTAGGTAATGTTTAATATAATCCTGACAGGGAGAATCAAAAACAAATGTCTTTTCCCATGTTAACATGACTAAATTTGCAAAAAACGAGGGCACAGCTGCCTCCGTTGCAACACCTTTTATTTGCTTGAAAATGTTTCTTTCTGGAGATGAGTATCACCAACAGGTGGGCATTTTTTCATTTCAGTTTTTGCAAAATGTGTTTATTGTTTACCAGCATCTGACACCAGAAACACTGGAAGAGTTTTATTTGTTTTTTTTTTCCTCTCTTGATTCTAGTACCCAGCAGGGTTTCTTTAATACATTTTCTCCTTTAGATTTTGATCCCTTAATAAGAGCGCTCAAATGTAAAAATCAGATCACCTCTCCCATTGTAAGAGGTGTTCCTACCACATTTTTGCCTTACATGGACAATATTATATGTATTATCAGCACAAAAGCTGTTTCTTTCACAGCAATACTAGAAACTGTATATGATAATTACACTTTTTCCTATAAGAATAAATAGAGATACAGCCTACATATGCAGTCATGGTTCCTTAGCTAGGTAAATTTATGAACATATATTTTAGAGAGAAAAAAGTATCCAAAGAAGTGCAGGTAAGCTTGCAACTGAATAGCCAATATCAGTCTTTGGGTAAAGCCAAAAGGTTAGGGAGATGTGGCCTAACATTGGCCAAGATAGTAAGTGAGACTTCATCAGTTACTCTGAAGTGAACACATCATAGTAAAATCATTCTGCATGCTATAAAGCTATGGTGAGTTTGAAACTGTGACAGGAGATGTTAATCACAAGAGCTCTGCTTAGCAGTAGTTTACCCCACACCCCAGGCAAGGCTGTTTGCTATCTACACCTTAACTTACTTGTGGGTTGCTATCTGCAATTGAGATAAATTACATACCAAATGATAGCATAATGGCAGCATGTTGTGCATCATAAATGGAGGAGAGAAATCAGGTTCAGTCAGACAGCAGTAGCACACTGTATCTGCATGAGCTCACTGATTTAGGATACTCCTAATGTAACAACAAAAAATATAGAGCAGGGTTGTCTCAGAAGTGGTGTTTAGTTAGGGTCCATAAACAGCTGCAAAAAAATACATTAGATGCATTAAATTATTTGCATACATTTAGGAAAAATGTATGTCAATTTGCATACATTTACAGAAAGATTGTACAGGGAGAACTGTAGTTATATATAATGAATTGCCATAAGTATAGATTGGTTAAGGTCATTTCAATAATACAAAATGTGTTTCTGTTTGTGTATAACTAGAAAATTTAATAAAAGTAATGTTTAGTTAAATTGTGAAGGAAGGCAAGGGCATGTCATGAATCATGGATTTGGGTAAATCAAAGCATCTCAGTACATATTATGATCAAGGTGGTGGATGTATATAAGTTATATGTGTGGAAGATCACAAGGATCTGTTGTAGAAAGCCAGTTCAAAACAGAATCACATTTATTACATAAAGGTCAATATCACTAAAGAGTTCTCATACAATCTTTCATAATATTGGTTAAAATTATTATTCTTAAAAGATAAACAATAACAACGGAATTGAGTATATAAAAATGTACTTGTAAATTTACTTTATAGGGAGGTTCTTTTGTTAATTCAATGACAGCCTTTAAAAAACTTACCTGCATATGATAGTACTTTTTACAATTTTAGCCAATGTGATAACGTACCAAAAAAACTGCAGATTTTGAGTGAAAACTGATAAAGAAGTGGAATCTGCAGAAAGTGGTAGATGCAGAATTCCTATCTTTCTTCTTTTGATTCAAATGTTGTTGTTTCGACTGAGATAATAACAGAGTTGTGCCTTATCCAGTACATGTAGTCACTTTTTAAATCTGAAAACATCATATTTAAAGGACATAATTGTCTTCTGTGTTCTAAAAGAAAAGTTATTAAAAATTCATCAACTTTCTGATTCTAATTTTAAACAACATACTGCCATAAATCATTGCAAATTACTCTTGTATATAAACAAAAGAAAATTCAGAATAACTCCATGCACTATTAACATACTACTGCTTTCTTTTTTTCTTGCGACTCTGAGATCAGTTTTATACTGTCTAAATGCTGACAGGACTACATGATGATGCCACTGATTTTAAAAATTGGCAGGTTTAACCGCATTAACGAGTAAAGTCGCAATGGTTCTGTAGTGAAACAATGGCATTAGCCACATGAGGAATACTCATGCTGCTCACTTCTGTAGAAGTCTAAGTATTCTTGAAAAAACGTATGGTTTTACAACTACTTTTTTGTACACTAAATCACAATTATAAGATGTTTCTGGAAATAATCTATAACATAAGAATAAATATGTCAGTCTCCGAGGCACAAGTTTAAGCAACAACAGTATATGTAATGCTACAAGAAAATTTGTCTATGTTTCCTTTGCAAAATAACAGATCAAATTATAATCAGTTTCCATTTTACAGCACCTCAGGCAGGAGAGGCACAACAGTCAGAACAGAATAAGCACAGCATGTGCTTGTTAGTAAACTTGTAAGAGACTCAAGCACCACAGAACCAATGCACATAATTAACTGTATCTAAATTGACACGGGCTCCTTTCTGTTGGTGCTCATTCTTTTTTTAAATAGATTACTACAGCATATGTTTTAGTTAAAAAACTGAAAAGATGCTTACAATGCACAAAAGGTGGACATGCCAGACAACAAAAAAAGTCATTGTCAGAAATTAAACAACTTACTGCATTGTTTTCTCAGCCAGATTATTCCATGTACAGAGAACAGGATATCTCTTCTTATATTATGTAAATGTTAATTAAATAATTTATAGAATGGAATCTCATTGATATTCTAAAATGTAAATACCGACTGAAGATGATCAGTCAATGATCCCATTATTAGCAAAGCACTGCCCACTCAAAACAGTGCTGTACACTTACAAAATGCAAAAAAAATCGTCCCCCAATTAACATCAGATAATCTTAAATTTTAACAGTATATTCCAAAGCAGCTAATCATTTAAACAGACTAATAATCAACAGAAGTTAAATCATAAGCAGACAGTATTACTCAACTGCCTGCATATTACTTTTATAACCACATGTTTAAGGATTAAACAAACACTGCACCACAGAAATAAATCTACTCACACTTCAGTGAACATGTTAGTGCTACAGGCTGCATCCACATGTATATTTTGTATGATTCAGCTATTACAACGTCAGCTAGTTAAAGCCTAACACTGTAGTATATCCCTGTATATTAAATTAAACCATTTATAGTATGGTCCATTGAATCATGAGCTCTTGACAGACAATTTCAGCAAAATCTGATAATAAGAATTTGCCTAACAGTCCCTGGTAAAGTGCTGTACCAAGCCTGTTCTTCATACTTAAAAGAATATTGTCCAAGATTTGCAGAACATCGAGCAAAAGTAAGAACATTTGTTGACATTGTCTCTTGATGGAAAAGGGCTCCAAATGGGACACATATCTCATTAAACAGTGGTATATTGACATTATAGCATTGTTTGCTAGTTCATTTAAAGATCACCTAAGATGTCACATGAAATGGAGTAACAATTGAAGAGTACAACAGTATGATGCACAACCAAGTTTCTTTTTATAGAATACATAGTAAACACATAAATAGTAGATTCACTGCCCATAAAGGAAGCGTTTTCAGATAAAAGAAATCACCAGATATTTAAAAGTCTGTAAAAAACACCTGCCTCTTGCCGAAGAAAAGAGATATAACTCCATGGTTCTGACAGCACACCAAAATGCAACTTAGTGTGCTTTTACCAAAAACATAACAGCACACAGCTTGCAATCTCCAACAATATCGTCATATGTCAGTGTGTGCACAAATGCATTGGTAATAACACACAGCGCTAATGATTCAGACACCACACTCACTCTTTTGGTTGTAGAAGTCTCAGAGAAGAAAACAGACCTTCAGCAAAATAACACAATTTACAATCAGATTATTTAAAAAAAACTAAACTAGGAAATGTAAGTGTTTTTTAATAATATTTTATGATAACAGAATATGATGTTTAAACTTTGCTTTGTCAATAGGACTTTAACATTTAGACAGCACTGCAATGACAGTGCGGTACAGTGTTAGAGGTGTATCAGGTGCCAACTTATAGATGGCTCAGAACATTAAAAAAAATCAATAGCTTGTAAACTAATTGTCAGACTGTCCTTTCATAATAGTAGTTATGATAATTTTGAATTTATTTAAATATCCAGGACAAATTGTCTCAATAGGTACTTTTGATATTGTGCAAATTTTCTGAAGTTTTCATTTTTCATTTGCCTGTGTTGCATTTGTGCAACACTGTCATCATACTTTAAAGCATCCTTAGCAGTCATCTAAAATGTAACAGGGGAGCATATCTTGAAAAACAAAGACAGAAAGACCGAAAATGACCAGGGAATATTCTACCATTTAAAACATGTTTTTGTTGGTCTAAACTGACTCACCCTGGAAACACTAATGACAATAAACAATGGAGTTAAGCATGTCTTGATAAATAATAATAACAATAATCATTTACTGTAGTATCGTGTAACATAACATATCATTTTTATCATGCATGACCTGAAGAAAACTTTCTAGGTAATATTGAAGAGAAAGAGCATTACCATTAATTCTGTTTGTTTCAATATGTTGAAATTCTACCATGACCTTTAGTGCAGCTGCCTCAGTTTCTCCATTTTTAATGATTATGCAAGAGTCAGTAAAAATCCTTACTGACACTTTACTCCTCAGGGGGCAATTAGCACAGAAATGGAATAACTGGAAAGTCAGTAAACCTTTTTGCAAATCTTACTTCAGAAAGTGACAGGGAAAGGGCCAGCTCTGTTGCAGGCAATGTTGTAACACTCATTTTTTTTCTTTCTTCCTGTTAAATGAGGCAAGCAGATCATTCCTTCCTGCCAGCATAATTATTTAAACTAAAACTACCAGCTAATGGCAGTTTGAAGACTCTAAGCAGTCAATAATTTGGATCTGAAATTAACTTTGTAAAAAAGCACAATAAAACATAGCCAGTGTTTATACAGTAATGTGACATAGGCCAAAGAAGGCAGGAGCAAGAAGCATCCTTTCTGACGAATATTCCAACACACAGGTTTATTCTAAGTGAATGAAAAATAGCCTGCATTCTTCCATTTCTATAAACATTTTTATGAAATGACTTAACATTTTATCTGTTATTGTTCCATGTAAATTAATAGTAATAGTTAATTATCAGAAAAGGAATAGATATTTAAAGATGAGGGTCGTGGGATGAGGATGGAAGTTGTAAGATAAAGGGAAATACATATACGTAAAGTAATACTTGTGAGTGCATACAGGAGACAAAATCAATGCAAAAGCACAGCTGAGGCACTTAACTGCAAATATGACAGATTGAGGAATGCCCTACTGAGTTACCTAAAATGAAGACTCAAATATTAAACAAAAACATTTGTGTTCACGGTGTATATGGGCAGAAATAACTAAACTGATGTAGTAGTTTCTTATTTTCCTTTGTCATTTCTGTGATTGCCAGTGGTTAACTCTCCTCCAAGTAGTTGCAGATTTTATTTCATATAAAACATAACTGACTACTGCATACAAAATCAGTTAGACCTGTGTTAAGATGTTTCCAGCCATGTTAAATGTGACTCAGTGCTGTATCATAAACCCAGGAGTATGAGTACAGCTTCGACTTCACAGTGCTATGGTCTTTCATTTTAAATGATATATTAAAATAAGTCAGGTCTGCAGCTCTACACGATCAGTGACGCAGGTGTTAAAATAACCCTGTGCCCGTTTTGGAGCACAACAGGAGACGTTTTCATAATTTCATGATATGCTTCCTCCAAAATGTTAACTTTAGTTTATACTCTTGCTCTTGTTAAAAAAAACAGAAATGCTAAGAAAACCCTCATTGTTCTGCTCTGTATACTCATGGGTTAGTAAGGAAGTCAATTCCAAGCCAATGTGTAAAACAAAAGAGTACAAAAAACAGATTTTTTTCACCAGGTCTGATCCAGATATGTCGGTATTATCATAGAATTTGAATTAGTCATACAGAACGTGGAATCTCAATGGATATTGAACAAAAGTTAGATACACACTATACAAGTTGACAAAATAGATTTATATAGTTTATCATGCGTATCACTACTACAGCATGCCTCTTCTTATTCAATATATCCATGCAAAGGCTATAGTTAAACTTCAGTATTTTAACACCACATAAACAAAATGCATAGTTGAATTGTCTTTCAACTGTTTTTATGTTTTGTGAGAATCTTTTTTCATCAGCTTCCCATTCTTACTTCACCTAGATTTTTTCTTTCTTCTTTGCCTTTTCTTTTGTTACCCTAGTAGCATAACTGAAGTACTTATGGATCAACTTGTACATTAATCTTTCATTAGTTAAGTATGCTGGCAATACTATTAGCAAAACAGTCCACCAAATAAACCTATGCAATACAACTACACACTCCCTAACCCCTACAGCTCATAATGCCTTTTATAAAAATATCAGCAACAAAAATTACCGAGTGCAGACAGGTAAGCTCCTCTGTAACAACAAAGACAACCAAGATCCTTGACAGCCTGGGAGGACATGATTAACAGACCACTTTTGGTGTATTTGCATGTTCTGAGGATCAGCCTCAGAGCATGCGCTGTACTGTGTTGATGTGTTTTTGTTGACATAAGTATTTCAGTATAAAGCATGTCGACATTTCAGTGGATCGACTAACAGTAGTAGCTCTAAATATATGTTATACAGATAATACAGGGGGTTGGGGAAGATGCCCTTTCCCTGGTATGATAGACTGCTATTTATTTATTTATTTTTTTTGGTCAATGTTAAGAAGGTCAGCACGAAGATGAAGTCCAGACAGCACCAAACTGTGTATTTTGCCAGAATTCACATTTATTAAGCACAAATGAATAATACAACAGCTTTTCTGGTTTATATACATAGATACATACATATGCACGCACGTATAGTTTTATTGATATACATATATATATATATATATATATATATATATATGTATATACATAGGAGCGTTATTTGCCATTGCAATGCAAACTCATTGACATCTGACAGAGCTGGTTCAGATGACTGAATATCAGCTGATAGAAATTTACCAGTGATGAAGAGCATTTTGGCAATTCAGAACATTCAAACTACAACAAACTTAGACTGGGTTTGGTGCAAGCAGAAGCAAGTGAAAATTATATATTTAATACACCTTGTGACTTAGATTCTGGCAACCAAAATGTGGTTGGTTTTGACACTGACTCTCTGAACAACTGGTTGAATCACTTTTTTCAGGCTGTTTCACTAATCATTTGGCAGCTATTTTCTTGTCTTTAAAGAAATCCATTTTCCTCTTGGAATTCAAACTTTTTTTTCAAACTTAGAAGTTTACAGGTAGAGGTTTTATATTTACAAGAATGCATTAACATAAATGTTGCACCTCAAGGGTTATATATCAACAATTTTCCAAATGTAATTACTAAAGACTGTCTGTTTTCTAAATATTTTGTTTCTATATTTGACTGTTGTTGCATTGAAATTATGAAATTATTATTTAAAAGAAAAACAAACACAAATACCAACCCTTTCTGGTAAAGAAATCCCAGTAAAGAAAACCAAAAAATTAATCCAGCAAGACAGAGGGACTCCAAAATGGACAGTTTCAATAAAAAAACTTTTATTGTTGACACCACAAGTGCTTTCACAGTCTAAGCTGCTTCTTCAGGTAATGTCTATCAAAATAAATAACTCAGTTTAAATACCATATACGACCTCCCTTGATTAATCATGTGACATCAAGGCACTCAAATTATTTAAATAAACAGTCTCAAAAAAGCATAATGCATTCATAAAAATGCATACACAACAAATATATATATATATATATATATATATATATATATATATATATATATATATATATATACAAACATAAAAATACAATAATACAAAGGCAAAAAAGATTCAATGTCTTAGGTTCCTAGATTTCAGCTTAGGTCTTATAGCGACCACATTAAGTCCATGCCCACTATCACCTCTCAGTCTAATGATCCACTTAGACTCAAGCTGCTCAGTACTATTCCTGATGTCACCTCCTCTTACTGTCTCGTGCACCCTCCCTATAACCAAAAACTTAAAAGTATGCTCAGTACCACTGGCAATGGCATGTTTTGCAAGGGCATTAGTATTATTCCCTTTGCTACCATGATACAGATGTTCCTTTAATAAAGCATGTCAAAATTTCAGTGGCTCAACTAACAGTAGTAGCTCTGAATATATGTCACAAAGATAATGCAGGGGTTTGGGGAAGATGCCCTTTCCCTGGTATTGTATGATCTCAAATCTGGGATATTTAAGTAGAATGGGGTGATGGGAGCTGCACCCCCTCTTGAGATCATAGGAGGTCTTGCTTCCTCTTCAAAAAAAGTATTTTAATTGCATGATCTTGGGTTATGACTCGGAGCATGCACTTTGGACTGTTATTTTTTTTTTGTTTTTGTCAATGTTAAGAAGGTCAGCACGAAAATGAAGTCCAGACAGCGCCATATTGTACATCTTGCCAGCATTCATTTTTATTAAGCACAATGAATAATGCAACAGCTTTTCTGGTTTATATACATACATACATACATATGCATGCACATATAATATATATATATATATATATATATATATATATTTTTTTATATATGTATATCTATATATATATATATATATATAGATAGATAGATATATGTATAAACATAGGAATGTTACTTGCCATTGAAATGGAAACTCATTGACATCTGACAGAGCTGGTTCAGCTGACTGAATATCAGCTAATCGAAATATACCACTGATGAACGACATTTTGGCAATTCAGAACTTTCCAACCAGAACAAACATGAACTGGGTTTGGTCCCGGCAGAAGCAAGTGCAAATTATTTATTTAATACACCTTGTTACTTAGATTCTGGCAACCAAAATGTGGTTGGTTTCGACACTGACTCTCTGAACAACTGGTTGAATCAGCCTTTTTTCAGGCTGTTTCACTAATCATTTGGCAGCTATTTTCTTGTCTTTAAAGAAATCCATTTTCCTCTTGGAATTCAAACTTTTTTTCAAACTTAGAAGTTTACAGGTAGAGGTTTTATATTTACAAGAATGCATTAACAGAAATGTTGTACCTCAAGGGTCATGTATCAACAAATTTCCAAATGTAATTACTAAAGACTGTCTGTTTTTTAAATATTTTGTTTCTATATTTGACTGTTGTTGCATTGAAATTATGCAATTATTATTTAAAAGGAAGTTGAGTTTCATTAAAAATATTAGTAATGAAGTTACATGTTTAAACAATTGTATTAACAAGAATTTATTATTTTATCAATATAAAAGTTTTTATGATAATGTTTTTCTGAAAATGAAGGAAAGGATTTGACAACGGGGAAGGCGCCAAGTTTGAAGCAATCTCTCCTTTGTCTGATCAAGCAAATAAGTCACTGGTGAAATCCTCTAAGGCTAATTTCAAGTCCAAATCGGCCACATCCACTAAGGACAATCACAACGCCTTCTTTGCATAAGTCCACAGTCTCAAAGGTAACTCCCAAATCTGCTCTGAATTGGTGTTCATGAATACCACATACACAAATGCAATAGATATAGCCAACCTGCTGGTAGACAAGTTCAGTGAAAACTTCACCCCCCCCCCCCGTCACCCCCATCAGGAAACCAAGACATCCCCAGCACCTGTCCTCTCCCCTCATCACCAGGAAGGAGGTCATTAATACCCTCTCAAAGGCAAAGAATACAGCTTCCATGGGACCCGACAACATCCCTGGCTATGTCCTACATGAACTCAGGCAAGAGCACTTAGCACCACTAGGCACCTTATTCAAGCAAAGCCTGTGCACCGGCTTCATCCCAGCAGAATGGAGGACAGTCACTGTCATCTGTCTACACAAAGGTGGAGCGTCCACCGACCCAGGCAATTATATGCCCATCAGCCTAACTAACCTGATCTGATAGGCCATGGAATGCATTATCATGTACCTTATAAACAAGTATATTGGCAACCTCCAAACACTTGATCCCACATAGTTTGGTTTTACCTGTTAAACTTGGGCACCTTCTTCGAAACAGTCACAAAAGCCATGGTTGAGGGGAAGACAGTGCACACCAGCTACCCTGATCTAGTCAAAGCCTTTGACACTATTCCCCACTTGGGCATAATAGATAAACTCTCCCAGCTAGGCATAAATCTGTATGTTACCAGAAAGGTAGGTAACTGGCTCACTGATAGAACCCACTCAGTCAAAATAGGAGAGACCACCTCTAGTAGTAGACCTGTAACAAGTGGTATACTCCATGGATCAGTCCTGGAACCTTTATTGTTTGGGATATGCTTTTCATAGGTGTGAGTCAAAAACAATGGTCTGTGGCTGACCAAGTTTGCAGATGACTGCAAGCTGTGCACTGTCATAAATTTCCCAAGTAATGTGAACATCCTCCAAAAGGGCCTTACCTAAACTAGTGACTGGTGCCTGAAGCATGGCCTCAAACTGAATGCCAAGAAATGCATCATTATCCCCTTGGGGGAAAATGGCGTACCCACTAATTGTCACATTAATAACAATGTACTAAGCACACAATCAGTCATGAGGGACTTGGGAACCCAAGTTGATAGCAACCTGACTTCTGACCACCACATTGCCTCCGTTGTAGGGAAGGATTTCTACATGGCTCACCTCATAAGTAAGGGTATGTAATCCAGGAACAAGGAGGTTATAACATCCTTGTACTCCTCACTTATCAGACCCATTATCGAGTACAGTGCCCCCTTTGGTATGTACCTTGCCAAGCACATGCAGCAGTTGGCGAGACCCAGAGGTTCTTGACCAGGAAATTCCAGGGTCTCAAACACCTATCCTGTACAGATAGAATAAAAGCCCTGTCCCCCTACTCAGTCTCATACAGACTGCTCAGCGATGACCTGTGGCTGGCATATGAGGCCATCTCAGACTCAGCCTTGATGGAGTTGCTGCATATCCGTAAGTCAAACTCCACTCGCGCAACCTGTACACAAGGCCTCATCCTGATCTGTGATATTAATAGAACTTGTTGGGATAGATTTGTGTCCCAATGACTCCTCCATCTGTGGAATAGACTTCCTCTCCATGTCAAGCAGAGTACCTCACCAGCCCTCTTTAAGAGAAACCTGGATGAGAGGATGGGAAATAGAAAATATACCCCTGGGATCCCACCAGTGTCCCTTCTGGACAGGGAAAGCAAGTGCTGACTTTGTGGGAACATGGGTGAAATTCTTGGCTAGGCTTATAAGGGCCTCCTTGCCAATAGCCTAGTATCATCCTATGAAACTATAACAGAAGAAGCTGACAGCATGGCTTATAAAAACAAATAAAGTATTTTAATCAGATAGGTAAGTACTTTCACGTCTTAAAGCACGTTTCATTAGGCCATAAAAACGCTTACACAGACACAGATTAAAAATGCAGTTTAAAACAAGGTAACTGCTTAAACTATTTAAACAAGTCACAAGACCTTAAATGCAGTTTTAAAGGTACAGTTTCATTTAAACCAAAGCCTTTTTCTGCTTGCAATATGATTATCCATGTCATTTCACATTCCACAGTCTTATTTTTCAGATTTCCCATCCTTAAATCCTCTGGAACCAATTGTAATATTAGAAACATGAATGTATGATCAGGACCTCTCAAAAGAACATATTTAGTGAAAGCATTCTTATTATCTGCTTTACAAATCTCACAGAGATTTTCACAAATGAATTCCCAAAGAGAGCAATTCATCTTGTACGCATAGAACATGGAGCAAGCCCGACACTTACATAATAAACTAAGTTCCTATTTGCACAATCAGCATATAAAGAAAAGGTATACATTTTCTCAGTGGTTGGATGAATAAACATATTTCCTTTATCTATGAATGCACATGCACTACAAGATCTATAGCTATATGTACCCGTGTGTATGATTGCAAACAAACATTGTGGTTGCCTTTGTAACAGAGTAAACGCTTAAAAGATTTCCTATTCTTAAAACAGAACTTAGGTTCTTTACTTACCACACCCTTAAGCTTATCATCAGCCATTAAAATATGCCAGTTCTTTGTCAAAGTACTGCATATTGCATTAACATCTAAGGAATAAAAATGGACATCTGTAATCTGTCAGAAACCCATTGTATTTGTTCCCTCCATGCATCCATTATTGGAAGTTATTTTCTAAAGTATGTGAAAATGATTTGATTAAGTTGATGTGTGACTCTTTCCCATACCTACCAATGTTATTCAATGTGAAAGATCTATCAACTTCTTTAAGAGAATACCCTCAACTCCAAGAACGCTTTCTTCAAATTGCAGAGCACTTCCATAAAGCTTTCATGCTCATTATTAAGTCTTGACATCCTCATACCTTTCTTCTCCATGGCATTTCTATAAATATGAGGAGGGTGCATACAATTCCTATGAAGAACATTATTCTTTGTACACTGCTTCCTATATACACTGGTGGTCAGTGTCAAATCTTGGTTCTTAACTATTTTAACATCCAAAAAATCCAATTCTCGGTCTGAGAATCTCATGGTAAACTTCAAAAAAGGGGACAAAGAATTCCAAACATCCACAAAATCACCTAATCATCTAGGCAGACCTGCCTAAAGAAGGAAAATATCATCCACAAACCATTTCTAATAACTAATATACCTAGAGAACTGATTGTCAGCCAGGACTTCAGTAGTTTTCCGATCTGCCATTACTGTGTCGGCACAAGAGTTAGTACATCTAGTGCCCATCACTACCCCTGCATCTGTACATAATATTTTCCATAAGGAAAACATTATTCTCCAAAACCATTTCTATTAACATACATTTCAGACTAACTTGCCCTTGGGTATATTCACTGTTTTTCATAAGATATAATCTAATGTATTTTAGACCCACTGACAATAGGTTTTAAAATTTCCCTTAATATCAGGTTTTGTATTTTAAGTAACATTTTTTGAAAATTTTATATTTGTAAAACATTTGTAAATTATTTATTTATGGCATTTGAGATACATGTATATTTAAGTTTGTTCTTAGTTGTATGATGAAAATGCATGTTTTTTAAACAGATTTTTTTAACATTTAATTTATTGGTAAATTGTTAATTAGTGGTAATTGGAACTGTGACGTTTTCTTATAAGAATTGTCAGTAGTGCATGATGAAATGCATTCTGATGAAGTCCAGTTTTATGGACAAAAGCCCTTCATTCTGTGTAAAATAAACCCCTGGATTCTGCAAGCCTTGCACGGCATGCAAGATTAGTGGAGAAGCTCTAGTAGGCAATATGCCTGCCGTGCGATCCAGGAATAGCCTGCATGGGCATGCATGAGTGCTCCTGCACTAGTCCTGCACGGACAAAGCCCCTGTATGCAAATTACCCCATTTGTTTCCAACTAAGTAGTATGGGTACTTGTAGCATTGTCCATATTCAGGCTTGTGTTTGGGCCTAGTGTTTGTGGAGGCTATGTGGCTGAGCACATGTTCAAGGACATCTTGGTTTAGCCAAAGCCATTAGGCATTTCAGTGAGAGGGGATTGCTTATGGTCATTGGCTGACTGGGGTCACCTGGACTACAGCTTAGAGTAAGCACCTCATTGGTTCTTTTGAGCTTTTTTTTTAAAGTTGTCTAAGGTTTCAACTTTCTGTTACTTAAGAATTTAAGTTTGTTAGTGTTTCTGCCATTTCACACTGAGCTAATCGAAGGAAGGGCACTGAGCAAACTCAGATCTATAATATATAACATTAAGTATCCTCTTTTTGTTTGCTTTTTTTGTCGAGTTACATATAGCAATTTGTCTACTGCATACATTTCTAGCTAGTTTCACTGTGTGTGAGGTATTAACTGGAAAGTGTCCACTTTTATTAGGCATCTGTTTGGGTTGTTTGATTCTGATCACCTGCAAAGGAGTGTGTCATATAACTTTTTTGCGGTTAAAAGCTTTCTCTAGAGGCTCCTTTATCTGTTTAAAACTTTCATTTAAAGGCTCACTGCTGCTTTTCTTCTGTGAGAAACATTTCTACAGTTTGTTTCCCACCCTCCATCCCTATAGGTATGCGGTTCTTATAGTTGGTGGCTTTGCAGTTGCCCTTCCCTACTGTAAATTTGATCTGGGACACTCATCCAAGTCTAGTGTTATTACCTCATTCTACCTAATACAGGGAGAACATTTGAGAAGGCCAATCCACTTAAATTCTGCTCCTCCTTTCTCTCTTTCCACTTAAAATAAATAAATAAATAAATAAATAAATAAAAACATTTTTCTAAGCTTGTTTCCTGCCTTTCCTGTGGGTAGTCTAGTCCAGATATGGATTTGCTGAGTCCGGGAACGTTTGTGGACTTCTGACCCCCCCCCCCCCAAGCCTTTCTGTGTTGGAGAGAAGTCTTCTAGCTTAATTTTGTTTCATAGAACTAGCCAGTTTTTTAGTTTCAGCACTCAAGTCTGTTTCTTTGAGATCAGCACTTGTTCATAACTCATTGTAAGCACTAAATAAGCTACAAATTACTACAGCACTCAACTTTCCTCACTTGCCTAGAGGAAAACAGTTTTTAGTACTTAATAAGCACCTATCCAGGCATGTCTAAGGGTCAGCTCCTGGTGATTTCTCCTGTCTACCTGATGAATCTGGGCATCTTGGGGCAATGCAGCAATTGCCTCATGTCCACAGACAACCCTCTCCTCCTACCAACCAACACTACAACCTGTGAGAGATGCACTTATATAGCCAAACTGGAAGCAAAGCTCTCTTCACCCAAAACTGGCTAGACAGTCAAGAGGAGAAGATAAACACTTGCACCACATCACACTGATCACATAGCCCCTCAAAACCTACACCACCAAAACACACACACAGAAACACAAAACACACACCTTCATTCACGGAGGCTCTCAGTAAAAACTTGGTCAAGCAACAAGGACCTCCAAAGCAGAAACAAAAGCAACCCCCACCCCTTAACACAATCCAAATGACACATAGCCCACAAACTTAGTGTGCTACTCAACCACAGCCCATAAGGCATAACAACGTACCCAACACTCTCGTCATAGGTAACTCTATAGTCAGGCACATTGATGTTCCACTCACTAGGCTAAACAAGGAGAAAGTTACTGTCAGCTTCCTGTCAGGTGCCAGGATCCACCACATAATGCATGCACTCAAGTCACTCCACAACAAGTACAAATATGACTCTGTCATTGTCCATGTTGGTGTGAATGACCTGAGATGTACCTCCCTGGACTAAATGAAAAGGGACATGGAGGAGCTGTCTGATCTTGTAGCCCAGGCAGTTATAACCCTAGCCCTGAGTAGCATCCTGCCATCACCCAGAATGATACCACAGTACAAGGACAAAATGATTGACTTCAACAATTGGCTAAGCTTCAGGTGTCATTCTAAGGGTATCCAGTATCTGTCTGCCTGGGATGACATGATCGATAAACCACGATTCAATGCCCCTTTTGGTATGTACCTCACAAGACTTCTACAACAACTGGAAAGGCCACAGAAGTACCTCACAAAGAGGATTACTGGCCTCATGGCCTCAAACAGATGGCCTATGCAGACCATCTAAGAAAACTGCAGCTTTACTCTGTCGCATATCGCCTACTCAGAGGCGATCTCTGCCTAACATACAAAGCTATGTCAAACCTAAAGCTTTTGGACATGCCCACTTAAAGAAATCCCAATCCCTCTGAGCTACCCGCTCTAGGGACCTAAACCTTGTCACCACAATAAACAGAACATGCTGGAGGGATAGATTCCTGTCCCAGAGACTTCCCATACTCTGGAACAAACTACTTGTCTATATCAAACAAAGCTCCTCATTAGCACTCTTCAAGAAAAATCTTGATGATTGGATAGAAGATAGGAAATTCACCCCAGGGATCACTTCTGTGGCACTGCCTGACAGTGGCACAGGAAAATAATTTGCTTGGGTGGCGAAAGCCAGGGTACCTTTTGGCTAGACTTATATAGGCCCTAGGTCCAATAGCCTAGTACCTACCTATGAACCTATAAACCTATGCAGGAGAAATCCATGCAAATGAGGTGAATTTGCCATCTAGGAAGATGGAAACCGGCCGTGAAGGACTAGTGTAATCTGCAGAAATGTACTCTGTTAGTAACCGAGTACATTTCTGCAAATTCCAAAACGGAGTCGTGACAGCTCCAAATAAGGGGTGCATATCACTCAGGAAGCATGCCAATGGCCATGTATAAGGCCATTGGCATTGAAAACAGCTGAAAAAATAAAAAAAATCTACTTTTATTTTTTTTAGCTGATCACGGCTATTTAAGCGTAGGGCAGCGGCGTGCAAACAGGATCGGAGGGAAAATAAGAAAATAAACCTAAAATAAGCCTTATAACTAAAATCACTATTCTGCCATTAAAGTGAATGGCAGGCAGAAGACAACATGGCCAGTGAGTAGTGGTTGTTAAGGAGTGAGGCTCAGTGTGAGACAAGTAACTATGCATTAGCAGGCAATCCTATGCAAATGAGAGGAATGATAGTGAATCCCAGTTTCCCCCAGCATTCTAGTCAGGTCCCAACAGTGTAAGAGCAGGAATAGCTTGCTGCAGGCCTAGGAATTACCTGACATCATAGGGGGTGTGTCAGGCATACTGTATGCGGATTGGAGCCCTGTGGTTCAGGTTTGCTCCTTGCTAAGCACAGCTAAGCAAGGGTGTGTCTGAAACTGCCTGGCACTCTTTACATTGCCTAAGCGGGTGTGTGCACTGCACACCAGATTTTAAAAGGAAAAAAAAAAGTTAAACTAGGAAATAGTAGCTCTATGCCTATTTGAGCACTCTGTTTGTGTGGCACACCCCTGGGCTTAAACAGGAAGGCAATGGGAAGGGAAAACGTGGAGATATGCTCTAGAGAGCAGAGGAATGAAGGTCAGCAGGGCTAAGACAGAATATATGTGTGTAAATGAGAGGGAGGGTAGAGGAATGGTGAGGATGCAGGGAGTAGAGTTGGTAAAGGTGGACGAGTTTAAGTACTTGGGATCAACAGTTCAGAGTAATGGTGAATGTGGAAGAGAGGTGAAGAAGAGAGTACAGGCAGGATGGAGTGGGTGGAGAAGAGTGTCAGGAGTGACTTGTGACAGACTGGTACCAGTAAGAGTGAAAGGGAAGGTCTACAAGAGGGTAGTGAGACCAGCTATGTTATATGGGTTGGAGACAGTGGCATTGACAAAAAGGCAGGAGTCCGAGCTGGATGTGGCAGAGTTAAAGATGTTAAGATTTGCACTCGGTGTGACTAGGCTGGATAGGATTAGGAATCAGTATATTAGAGGGTCAGCTCATGTTGGACAGTTTGGATACAAAGCAAGAGAGATGAGATTGCATTGGTTTGGACATGTGCTGAGGAGGGATGATGGGTATATTGGGAAAAAGATGCTAAGGATGGAGCTGCCAGGTAAGAGGAGAAGAGGAAGGCCTAAGATAAGGTTTATGGACGTGGTGAGAGAGGACATGCAGGCGGTTGATGTGACAGAGCAAGATGCAGAGGATAGGAAGAAATGGAAAGAGATGATCCACTGTGGTGACCCCTAATGGGGAAAGCCGAAAGAGGATGAATGAATGGGAAGGGAAAACAGCAGTAGGAAGGTAATCTAGGAGAACTAGCAGAGCTTGCAGATGAAATGTATCAGAATCAGCCAATTACACAGGCAGCAGACCAGCCCAGCCCAGAACACTACTATAAACTATGCAAACACCTTCCCCTCTATTTTTTCCCACACACTACATCACCGGTGTATACAAGCGGGGAAGTTTTAACAAACGAAACAACAAAATGATAGGGGCTGCAATAGCTATCATACAACAACTCATGGAAGAGGCTGAGGGTGGTGAGGATGTGAATGCTGTCAATCAACCCACAGTGAGGAGACAGAGAAGAGTGTACAGATTCAGGGTAACCTACCAGAGGCTATCTGAGCTGGAGATAGTGGAGTGCTATAGGATGGACAGGGACCTCCTACACCAAATTGTTGAGCTGTGCCAGCCACGCCTGACACACAGAACTAACAGAGAGGAACCCATCCCAGTGGATACCATGTGTAGGCCAAAGAATACTAGCTACTTGTACCTTCCAAAGGCCAACTGGGGATATGATGGGGATCTCACAGGCATCAGCATCCAGTGTACTCCACCAGTTCCTGGATGCCATGTCAGCACATGTCGGTGACCATGTATATTTCCCCAACACCCGTAAGGCGTTGGCCAGCAATATGCATCTGTTCCACCAAATAGCAGAATACCCTGATGTAGTGGGTGCTATAGACTGCATGCACATATGCATCAAAGCACCACCTGTTGAGTGGGGTAGGGTCTACATCAACTGCAAGGGCTTCCCTTCCATCAACTGCCAGGTTGCATGTGATGCCCAGGGCATAATAATGAATGTGTGTGCTGGCTGCACTGGAAGCTATCATGATTCCAACATCTGGCATCTGACACAGCTGTACCAGAGATTTGCCAATAGGGACATCCCTCACGGTCACCTAGTGGAGGATGCTGGATATGCACTGGAGCCATGGCTGATGACACCCATCACAAATGCACACACACCTGAACAAGAACTCCAAAATGAGGCACATGCACAAACCAGAATTATAGTAGAGCATGTGTTTGGGATGCTCAAGTCACGGTTCCGGTGCCTGGACACATCCATTGGAGCCTTGCAGTATTCACCAGCTACATGTACCCAAATTGTCATCGTATGTGCCATGCTACACAATATGATCCTGCGGAAACAGCTGCAGCAGGAACAGCACGGGGCAGGGCCACACAGCCCTCCACTATTGCCAAGGCCTGCACAGGCACAGAGTGACTCAGAGGAGGAACAACCTGAGCCTGCCCCAGTAGGCAGAAGGAGGCATGCCCAGTATGCTCTGGCCTTGGCAAAGAGGCAACACATAGCACATACACTAACAAAGGAGGGACACAGGGAATAACACCTTTCTCTGACTCTCACATACAGTAAAAGAGATGCCAAACATGACATTATCTGTGCTCAACCATGTGTAGGGAGTGTACTATGTGCATCCAACATAGGCAGCCCTGCAGCACCACCCTCAATACTGGGACACCCACAAGGTAAGTGACTCACACATGCCAGTCAATGGTGGTTTACATACCCAACAACAGTCACAGCCAGCAGGACAGGTGTAGACAAACACTAACAAAGGCTGTGCTGTGGCCTCTGAATGATGCCAATGGGTAACCCCCCAGGCTTAGACAGACAGACTACAGCAGGTCAGGCAGAAGGGCGTTAGTTCTGAAAGGTAGGAAGTCAGAAACTAATATGTAGGTCAATCAAAGCTAAGATCTGTAGTACACTGATATGCCTCTAGTTAGCATGATAGGTTAGAATACAGAATGGAATGCCTGATATACCAGTACAGTCATAGCAAATGTGTACAAGTGTCAGGTGTGCCCCCCTCCATCCTACATAGTAACCTAATAGCAGTCAGGTATACCCCCCAATCCTGTGTAGAAATGTAGAAATAGTCAGTTGCGCCCCCCCATCCTATGTAGAAATGTAGTAACAGTCAGGTGAGCCCCCCACAACCCTGTGTAGAAATGTAGAAATAGTCAGGTGTGCCCCTCCAATCCTGTGTAGATATGTAGAAATAGTCAAGTGCCCCCCAATCCTGTGTAGGAATGCAGAAATAGTCATGTGTGCTCCCCATAACCCTACTTAATTATGTAGAAATGGTTTGGTGTGCCCCCCCCCCATGTGATGCACAAAAGTCTCAACAGTGAGGTGTGCTCCCCCCACAATCCCATGTACAAATGTAGTAACATGTATGTGTAGGTATAATACCAATGGAGCACAAATGCACAGAGGTGGCCAAGGTAGCAGGATAAGTTGTAGCATCTGCACAATATGCATGTATGTGTGTGTTAGGTTGGTGTGTGTCCCAAATCATGTGAGAGTGTTCGGTATGTATGCATGTTGAGATAAGCCTTGTGGCCATTGCCCACTACTGCTGATGAAAGGGGCAAGTCCTCACAGCTGCAATGCCATGCACAATACCCATCAGTATAACACAGGTTAACAGTAAGCCATTGCAAATGTATAGTGGTAATATGTGTCACCGTCTGAAAGACTGACATGGCATGGCTGTTGGTCTAGATATACAAGCAGTACACAGGGGGAAGTACCCCAGACATTCAGTATATATTGTGTCACTGTAAAATGGGCACACCCTTGGAAATGTACATACAGGTATGCATCACATTATCTGGTCCTGTAGTAAGGGATACTGGTATTGTCTGCCCAAACACTCGCAGATCACAAAGGATGTAAGACTGATGCAACGGGAAACAACTGATGAACCTGCACATGCAAGCATAACTGGAATGCCCAGTACATATCTGTGTGTCAGATGCAAGTAGTATCCATAGCACACATGCAACCAGCTCATGCAAACACCACCCACAGGCACCTCTCTGGTCATATTCCTGTTGTGGGGAATGGGTACTGTAAGACCCCACCTGTATATGGCAATAGCGGAAGACTGCAGCATGCAGTGTAGGTGTCCCATGCAGGTGTGTCCCTAGCTGTAGGTTGCACCCTGCCAGCATCCACACCACCTGAGCAAGACTGTTAGGAGGTATTGGCATGAACAATGGGCAATTCTGGCAAAATCCTATATATACAACACCCGATGAATTGCAGTTGAAATTATGTTTAGCATGCATATAGTTACAGTTTTTATTACTATTATTAAGTAGTCAACAAGTTTAGCATAAGGTATTTCAAATTAATGACTACAACACATGGGTTATGTAAAGGAATTACTTGCATTTATTGTGTTGAATGTAATTTCAAAATGATGTTTTATATCAATTATGAAGCAGGAACTATGAGTCTAGCAGCTACATTAGATGTCTTGTAAAGTTTTTAATTCGATATTTTTACAAGGACTGTTATTTAATTAATCAATTCAAATTACTTAATCAGTTCAATCACATGGTATGGCTGTTTTATTTAAAAGCAGAGTCTTTTATTAAGCAAGTACACTTGAAAAAGCCCGTTACAAACGGGCGAAAGCACTTGTGTTTAACGTTGTGTTTGTTCTTTCGAGCTGTGGATTAAAGGATTTTTGCATTTATTTTTTCGTCTCCAATGGTGGCTTTATACAGTCCTGTGAAGTGTATGCCAACGTACTGAAGTGGTTGTTATAACTTGAACATTTCTGGTCAGCAAACGGTGAGGTTTGAGTCTTATCGCAATTGGATTACTGTTTTGTTTGTTGCTGAAGTTTATTCATGACTGTACAAGGAAGTGGTCATCTAGCAGCTGTATACACGTACCTGTGGAATATGATTCTGCATGTTACCGCATGTGGTGTGTCAACCTCTAAATGAATGGGTTATGGCCCATGCACACACATTGCCCTCCCCATACCCCTACTATGACAAGCCTGCTGAAGTCATCCACTGTGAAATACACCTTTGGGAAAATTGCAGCCCAGTAATCTCCATGGTGCATCCTATAACGGCATACTGCTGTAGGGTGATAAACTAGTTAGGTAGGAGCTCCAATCCTAGACATGGCTACTGTGTGCGTGCACGCGTGTGTGTGTGTGCATGTGTGTGTGTGTGTGTGTGTGTGTGTGTGTGTGTGTGTGTGTGTGTGTGTGTGTGTGTGTGTGTGTTTCTGTCTCTGTCTGAGTAGAGAACAATGCTTTTTAGGGTAGTCCCACTCCCTACAATTCAAATACCCTACTTTGGCAAGGCTGCTGATGTCATCCACCTTCAAATACACCTTTGGGAAAGTTGAAGCCCAGTAATCTCCATGGCATGTACTATAATGGCATACTGCTGTTGTGTGACAAATAGCTAGAAGTTCAAATCCTTGAGATGGCAACTGTTTGTGTGTGTTTCTGACTGTGTAGAGAGCAATGCATTTTAGGCTAGTCACAGTCACTACAATTCAAATGCCTTACTTTGGCAATCCTGCTGATATCATTCACTGTAAAATACACCTTTGGGGAAGGGGCACTACAGCCATCCCCGTGGTGTGTCCTATAAATGTGGAACATGTTTTACAAACTTCTTATATGGTGGCCCAAGTATATACCACAATGTCCACTGTACATGGATAACAGATGTGAAATAGCCTAGAGGCTGGGGTGCAAATGCATACCCCTAAATGTGACATCAATGCCAGGTGAACAATGTTAGCAACCCCTTGTATTACCCAGGGAAAACTCTCAACCCATGTCTCATACACACACACACACTTGCCTAGGCAACAGCCGCTATGTTGGTAGTACCCTGCATATTGCCCACTGATAGTAACCATGTTGTGACTGCAGTGGGCTACAGAGGGCATGGCACCCTGTCCATCAGTCCAATAGGCATGCACATGCCGACAGTGCACCTCCCCTGTGTTCCTCACTGGACACCTGCTACACCTGTTGTGCTATTAAATGTGACCCACAATGGACATACCATGCCAGAAACACAAGCCCTGTATGGACAGATGCCCCTGACAACAGGAAATACCAGTATCATGCTATCAATGTAGGTGCAGGGTCAACCTGCTGTTCATTAACAGTTCCCGCCACATGAGGCCAGGACTTGCACATCTGATGATAACAATATGTGCACACATGGGCCAGCAAACCCAAGGTACAGTTCCACATGTCACTGTACATGCATGTGGGAGGTGAGCACATCCCAGACACTGTCCATATCATGCACCGAGGAACACATACATGGCAAGCAATGCAAATCATTGGCTGCATGCAATAGTCACCCAGGTGACTGGATGGTGAATACAATACCCACCTGTGTGGGCAACTCCAGACACTACACCCCTGAGCCACAATGCAGACCATTGTCACATGGCTTGATGCCAAGGTATACCCATCACCGAACCTTGTATAGCTGTCTGGCACCATCGACACAACACACCTGTGAAGCAGTGGACCCATGCATGTCAGTACTGGCACCCTTGTTTGTGTTTGTGTTGTATGATGTGTATTATCACATTCACACTCACTACAACCCCCATTGGCATACTGAAGCATGCTGTCTGATGTCAGACACCTCCACATACCATTTGCACATATAACCTCTGTATGACCCCTGTGGTGCATGTGATACCTGCACAGTACTGTGTTGTGGCAATCCCACTAGTGATGAGTTGTATTCCTGGCCCTGCCAAGTGTGTCAATGTGTGTGCTGTGAGAGTGTGGCTATGTTGATGCTGACACCTGTTCATGCAGACAGGCATGTGTACTACACCTACTACATAGCTACCATATCCCTGTTGCAGATGTCACTCACCATCACATATACGTTTTGAGGGCTCCTCAACATGTAACCTATATGGCACATCCAATAACTGCATGGACATGTGATAGCACTACATAGTCGTCAGGAGTTTGGTACCCTTTACTGGTAGGTGTGTGACACAAACATGCTTAAGTTTTACTCTCCCACCCCTCCCTGGCTTTTCTTTGCCTCTGTCTGCCTCTCTCATTCCCTCTCTGGTGGATGTGGAGACTTACACCTGCTTTTCTTAGCCAGCAGCATGTGTATTTTAAGTGATGCTCATGATCAGCTGATGGCCTCTGCACAAATTACAGCCCTCCTCTAGCTGATTGCATGTGGAACAGCTGTGGTAACATTCCCATAGCCAATTGCATGGAAACACACACCAATATCTAGGAACATCATGTTGGTGTTGGGCCTTTCATTCACTGTGAGCTGAGCAGGAACTTGATCTGTTGTTTGGCAAACAGCATCTCAGATGGAATGGGGATTTACCTCTAACAACATACACTGTGGAACCGGGCCAACACACAGGAGGGGGATGTGCCTGACCTGACTACAGACTGTAAGTGCTGCTATACTGCATTTGGAGTAATGTTGGTTTAACAGGGTGTGTGTGTGTATGGATATGGCTGTCCTACATGTTTTAATACCTGTCATGTCCATGCTATTTTTATGAGGAACACCCATCTGTAGGGTCATCTGCAAACTGAACAGTGTGTTGTGCTTTTGTTTCATGTATAACCCACAGAGCACCTATCTGTGATCTGCAGAAGTTAGTGTGAGGATTGCCGTCTGTAGGTGGTGACAGCCATGAGAGTTATTGATTTCATATCCCTCATAGGACGTATGTTGCAACAAACCCTGTTACAACAGTAAATGTATGAGGTTATCACAGCAACATGTCAATATTGGCCCTGTGTATGTGCCTCCAGCAACCACCTAGTCAACCTTTGTACATTTGTCATGCAGTAAGGGGTGCATATGTGCTGTACACCATAATTAGTGACATCATATCTGATAACAAGCCAGTGAGATATCAGACTGCTACACATGCTATGTGTAGTAGGGGTTACATTTGATGACATAACCTGGACATTCTGTGGTTGGGTGTACAGTACTGAGGTCTATGTACTTATGTTGATTATTGGCAGTGTGTGTATTGTTACTATGTACCTTGGCCTGTGTACAGACTGTGGTAGATGTCATTGTTCTTGGTCCTGTTCTATCTGATGTTACATGCTGCTCCACTGTATGTTACCCTATCGGCTTACATGTTTGTAGGGCCATACATGCACATGTCCCATGCCACAGACAGGCATTAGACCACACTGTGTAGCGGCCCAGTATATGTAGGGTTAGTGTGTGAGTGGCACATATGAGGTTGGTGTTGAACAGATAGTCCATATACTGTAATAATATATTAGCTTACCATATGTGGCTGTGGCTGTGTTTACATTGATTGTGGTTATCCACTTTTACACAGGTGTATGTTACTCTGTGCTGCGGCATGCCTGTACAGCCTGTTATATATGAATGTACATGTGCATTCCCCCATAGGAAATGTAGGCCAGTGTTCAGCTGGTCTACCTGTAGCCTACACAGTGCTTTGTTACATGCCTAGCAGCTTAGTGTACTTACCCAATGAGATGTAATGTCCAGATATTTGCCAGATGTACTGCTGCCGGGCCACCATGACAGTCATGTATGTCAGACAGAGCAGTGGGATGCTGTACAGATATATGTCAATATCTAGTGGGTAGTATGTGACCATGGCTCCTCTGTACCAGCAGTTATTATGTGGCAGGACAGAGAGGGATGTGTGAATGCATAACCTATGGGGGCACACGTACACCAGTAGTTACGTGTTATACCCAACTACATGGCTGTTAACATCTACATTGTCAGGATTGGTCCGCATGTCATGCACTAAGGGTTATGTGTATACCTCTGGACTGTCCAGAGTGTGTCAGACTGTCCATACATATTGGCCATTATCTCTGCTGTAGTTCACAGGAGCATTACGTGCTAGCAGTGGTACTGTACTATTATGTCTATAGGATGTCTGTCAGTAGCATATGGAGCACATGTTAAATGCAGATGTGAGCTCCCACGCACACCATGTCTGTGAAGACACTCCCTATTACAGTAGCAATAGTCTACAAATATACCTGTTATACATACCTGACATCCCCTTGCACTACAAAGTTGGGACTATAGGGGCTGAGGTAGGGCTACACTCCATGCTCTGGACATATGGTGAAGATATATGTACATGTAATTATCCAGATATCTCTATAAACATACACATATACATATCGACATACATAGATGGATATGTATATGTACATATATACATATACACACCCATATATATACATATACATAGCAATATATGTCTACACATATACAAATAGAGATGCATATGGACATATTCGTATGGTTATGTACATATATATTGACAGTAGTAGGTATATCAGAATAGATATGTATGCACATATGGTTACTGATATCTACATATATACCAACATAACTAAGCATATCTGTAAACATAGGATGTGCATACATATATAGCTATATATACATATATCTATATATACATATACGTATATCTATATACACATATATCTATATATACATATATGTATATGGGAGCACTACAGAATCCTGAAAGCACAAAATCCTGAAGGCCATCAGGGGTGAGCTGCCCTAAGGTATATGGATGTACAGTACCATACAATACACCTTGGGTAAATGCAGGCTTTCTGCCACCTGCCATACAGACTGTTCTGCTTGTCAGTGTGCTTGTGATGGTGTCAGTTATGCCTTATGTAACAGTTACATCCCATTTTGTCAACTGAGGTCTTTACCCCCTAGGGATTGTCTACAGGGTGTAGATAGAGGCTGCTGAACTATACAACTGCATTACTTACTGTTGATTGTTTGGTATCCTGTGGCCCAGTCTGTCTTTACTATTGTACTACTTGTTGGCCTTGGCCTGGACAGCAACATTTGTTAACTTTTCAAGACTACTGTATTAGTATAACTGTTTCACAGTTGCATTACTCAGTTTATATGGATGTCCGTGTCTAAACAACTATACGACATGGAATATACAACTGTAATAGTACACAAATAAAGCTTTCCCATTTATGCAAACCTGTGTGTGGTGTAATATCCTTTGATCTCTATGTGAGTATATGTTGCAGGCAATGATTGTCATTTGAATGGGTGGCTCATACAGTCTCCAGTTGGTAAAGTGGTAACTGAAGGAATAGTGGCTGTTCCATATTGTGTGCACCTTCTACATATGTATCTTACTATACATATCTCTGCGTGTGTATTTGTAGTTACATATATATATATATATATATATATATATATATATATATATATATATATATATCTGTATTACCGCATTGTACATTCCCTGTGGGAGCCAGACTGTACTGCATGAAATGTTACTGATATCAGCCTGACATCATACAGGTGCTATGGAGTACTATTAACATCTTGTGCCCATGTCATGTCAGGTCCTGGTTATGGGATCTGCGTCACTTGGTAGTGCATTGCAGGACAGATATGTTTGGCTGTGGGGGGTATACCTATTCGTACAAAACGTATGTTGTTTGGGGCCTCTCAATCCCATTAACGGTACAGGTGGACATATATGTTCTTGTTATGTTCCCATAGTTATTTACAGATGTATGTCCGTATATACTTATATCAATATATATATATATATATATATATATATATATATGTATATATATATATATATATATATATATATATATATATATATATATATATATAAATATATAAATATATATATATATATATATATATATATATATATATATATATATATATATATATCTGCTTACATAAATATAACTATGTCCGTATATACCTTCATAGATGTATATATATCTGCTTAGATTTTATATATATATATATTTATATAAAACTTACTGTATATATTTAGACATATAGATGTAGACATATATATTTATAGATGTATGCATTTGTATGTATATATATATATATATATATATATATATATATATCTACATATATAGATATGTTGTATCTGTTTAGATATTAATATATATATACACACACACACACGCACTACATGTTGGAATACATTCCCTGTACTGTTGAATGACTGGGCTGGATAATATGTTTGTGAATACATCAGAGTTATGTATATCTGGCATGGCTAAGTGGTAAATCAATTTGGCTGTGGTGGGCAGGGTCCTGGGTTTGAGCCTTGTAAAGGCTGTTTGTTTTCTTGCTGGGCAGAACAAGGAGCATTGGATACAGAGTGATTAAGGCACTTTTGAGCTGTTGTAAGTGGGTTTGCATGGAGGTAAGCACTGCTAACTTCCGTTTACAGTTTCTTATACTCAGTTACCTTCTAAATTGCTTAACCAGTGTAGGCATTGCTTACCCCTGCACAAACAGTCTGAAACCCGCTTACTGCTGCTTAAAAGTGCTTACTGCCGCTTACCCCTACTCAAATTTGTTTAAAAGAAAAGAAAAAGGGGTTGATAAGAAAATGGTGAAAAAGAGGCACAAAGAGGGAAAGACAGTAGGGAAAATATCTAGGGATGTACAGGAAGGGTGTAGGGAAGATCCATAGCTGCCCATTTCTTCTACAGCAATAGCTGTGCATATACACTGAATTTGGAGGTAGATTTGAACACTCAACCCCCTGGGTGGGGGTGAGGCAACAATAATAAGTTGTGATGCCAATTAGACAAGATTACACGTGTCAAGTGAACATGTGTTTGAAATGGAGAGCTATGCATGGAACAAGATTTATTTTTGGGGAACAGATTGCCCCCTTTGTTTTCAGGTGAGAGTGAGATGTCGGTGAGGGGTAGTAGGTATATTTAGGGAGGAAGGTTGGGTACGTTAACAGACAAGACAAACAAGATGCATGTAGGGGCAGTATATGATACATGTGGGGGTTAAACACCTTGATGGGAGCAGTGTTGGGCAATTGGAAGCCCATGAACCCCCTAGTGGAAACACTGGGACTGTGGTCCCCACCCATGGGCAGTCACCACTGCAACTTCACAGCCCCGATGGTGGCTGTGCTGGGGTCTGAGTCGCAGAGCCAGACTGATGCTCTAGTTGCAACATGTGGCCCTTCAGCTGGTGTAGAAGATCACCAAGATGCTGGTTGAGCTCTCTATGCACCATGACCACGACCTGGTGACGGGTGACAGGTACCTGTCTGTTCCCACTCACAGAGGGTGAGCCCCATCCCCTGAGGTGGTTCCACCTGAAGGTGGTGCAGGACCAACAGACAGGGAGGTCCTGGGTTGGGTCCCAGACATTCCGGTGCCCAGTGCCATGGCCAGCTGAGGTGGGACAGGTGGGTCCACTGGGACCGGCCTTCCCAAACGTGCTATAGTGTTTAGATTTCATCATCATATGTGGGTTAGTAATAGTCAACACATTCCAGGGTTAGGTATTCAGCATGCATAGATATTCCCATTAACCCAGACACCAGATACGAACAGTTGCATAGCAAACAGAACACATGCATATATGGGACCACAGTGGTAAGAAGAACAGCATGCAGCTACATTGATGCCACCATGCCACCAATGTTGGAATAATTCAATAAAGCCCATGCATGGGAACAATTAAAATATTTATCAAACAATTGGACATTATCAGAACATAGGTGTCATTACATACCAATTGGGGTGGGTATGTTGATTATTGTTGGAGATATGGTGAGGGGAGAGAAAGATGTAAATTCCAATTAGTATATTCCTGTAGTCCACATTATTTTCCTATTCAGTGCTGTTATCTGTACCTTACAAGTCTTACTACACTACCCTATAGCTTTAGTTTGGACAGTGATATGACTGTCGTCATCGTTATACATGAACTGGGTTTACCTGCAGTATACACCTCTTACCTGGTATACCTGTGGAGGGAATGTTTGTTAACACTAACTAACTAACTGTTTCTACACATACTCCCAGATTCCAGATTGATATTGTGCACATAGCTATCCAGCTCTTTCTGCACAGACTCTGGCCATGTGTTGACCACATGCAGGTGTGCCAGGAAACATCTAGAATATTGCCCTCTTCAACCTTTAGTGACTTGACACAAGCATGTACATGCTTTCCTACACAGTTATATTATGTAGTACAGTGTGGGTGACAGTGATCAGTGATACTTTATTATTTAGAGAAGCTGCAACACTCACAATTCCCTACAATACCAGAGTGAACAGTACCAGTACAGGTTATAATGGTTTTTATTTCTCAGCACAGTGTTCGTACCTGACGTACCTGTGGGAGCAATGTTTGTCAGCACTACCTGACTGTTGCCACACAAAGTTCCAGATTACACATTAGTATCATGCACATACATCTCACTCTGTTACTGTACACATTCTGGTCACAGCTTGACAACATGGGGGTGTAGATAGGACATACTTGGCTTATTACTCTCCTAACAGTTTCAAGAGTTGCTACAGTGACAGGTTTATTCTCAGAGATGTTTGACAATCAGTTATATTCCTTGTTTGCTGGCTAAACATCTGGGATAATCCCACAGACTTACCAGGGGGGACAGGCAGCAGATATGGGCCCATATACTGGACATTCTGGCCTCATCTGTACAGTTGTGGGGTAAGATTCTGTATGCAGCCTACTTCCACTCACAGGATTCAGACCATGACTGTGTATCCTACAACTTTAACACTGTCCATCACAGTTGTGTCTGCTATATAGATATTGCTGTATATCTCCTTTCTTCTTTCTGTCTTATTAATCCCCTGTGGCTTTTGCATTCTGACCTTCTATTGCAACACTCTTATACAGATTTCCTAGAGTTATATTTTTAGGACAGTGTGGGTGACAGTGATGTGTAATACCTCATTATTCAGAGCAACTGCATCAGTCGCAATTCTATACAAAACCATTGTAAACTGTACCAGTACAGGGTATCATTCTTGTATTTCTGGGCACAGTGTTGTTATCTGGCAGACCTGTGGGAGAAATGTTTGTCAGTACTACCTGAATGTTCCCACACACAGTATCAGATTCCATGTTACTATTATGCACATATATCTCACTCTGTTACTGTACACTCTGGCCTCAACTTGACAAGTTGTTGTGTAAATGGGACATACTTGGCTTCTTAGTCTCATAAGGTTTTGGGGAGTTGCTAGTGTGCCAGCTTTGTTCTCATAGATGTGCATCAATCAGTTGTATTTCCTGTTTGCTGCCTATATGTGGGTGTCGTCCCACTGATTTCCCAGGGGGCAGGTTGATAGGCAACAGATATGGGCCACTTTACTGGACATTCTGGACATATCTGTACAGTTGTAGGGTCTGATTCTGTATGCAGACTACTACCACTGGCAGAATTCGAACCACGTCTGTGTGTGCTAAAATAACAACAGTTCACATCTCAGTTCCATGTGCTATTCAGGTTTTGTTGTCTGCATTTTCCATGTTTTCTGTCTATGTGTCTCTCAGTTGTACTAAATGGCCTCTGGGGATTACACCAGTCATATGCAGGAATTCCTACACATTCAATTTATGGTGCACAGTGTGGGTAACAGTGATTAATGCAACAGTACTATTACATGATTGCAAATCTATATTACCATATGATACCAGAGTATACACATGCAGTCCAGCAGTTAGACCTTTATAGTCAGGCTATTACACTTTTATTTACATACAAACTATATGAGACTCTTCCTGCCATATTCTCCGGCATATACAGTACTTGCCTTGAGAAATCCAGGTTTTATACAGGCAATTAATTTACTACTACTTTTAGTTTTATTTCCTATGACAGTAAATGCATGAGTATTACTGACCTGCCTCACATCGCAACCTCTCCAGGCAACTGACGTGGGCCTCCTGGTTCATGGCCCACTCCATTGCAGCTGTAGGGGATATAAGAGGAATATTTAGCCATACCTATCTATGATATACATGAGCTGGCAATTATTACACACATAGTGGGGTGATACTTACACACAACTGGAATATCCCCTGCCGCTCTAGCCTCTTGGTTCCACTGGTCCAAGAGGTTCCCCTTACACCACTTCAAGTCGGCATAGTGATGCCTGACCTGCTCACCAGTTTGGGGTATGCCAGTGGCACTGGTGAGGTCATGGACGAGACGGTCCCAGGCCTCCGCATTATATTGGGAGCAGTGGTACTGGCCCTGCAGCAGTCTCTGATCATGGTCTTTGACAAGGTGTCCTTCCATGACTCTGGACTCCTGGATGCGCCAACGCTGCACTCAAAAGTGCACACCTTCTGCCCTTCCTGACATAGTGCCTGCAAGGGGAAGCTACAACCAGTTATGGAATGTATTCCCACCTCTTGAGTTTAAGTAGGGCCAATTTCCTGAACTTTTACATGACTGGCCAGTTTTGAAAAGGCTAGGCTATGTGCAAACCTGCTTACCTAGGATTGCTATTGTTTAAAGGGTTATACCTCTGGGCACACTGAGTTAGCTAGCCTACACATTGCTTACACCTCCTATGCTATCCTGTGCAATGCTTAGCATTGCTTACATTAGACGTTGCATTATAATTCCTTTTTGGAATTGATTTATTATTCATTACACCTTATATGTATGCCTGGTATCCATGATTCATGTGTACGTACACTGTATGGGGTCCTTGTGTTTTAGTGGGGACTTCAACACTCTTATTACAATTACACCTGACTTTTGGACTTACTGCTGTACACCAGTTGACATATTTATGTTATGTAAATGGTTAAGGCACATATGTCTGTATATTGATTCCTTTCACAGGTTCAGTTTGATTTTACTATGGTGAAGACTTGTTTGCTGATGCTGATACCTTATTCTTCTGTACTCCTGTGATGGCTTGGTGGTTAACTACTTTCACTATGGTGTATAGGGTCTTGGGTTTAAGCCTGCATGGCTGTTTATTTTGTTGATGGACAGAACAAGGGCTGTTGGATACAGAGTGATTAAGGCACTTTTGAGCATTTGTAAGTGGGTTTGTGTTGAGTTTGCATGAGGGTAAGCAATGCTAACAACCGGTTACATATGCTTGCAGAGAGTAAGCTTCAGAATCGCTTAACCTGTGTGCACACTGCTTACCCCTGCGCAAATGGGCTTAAACCCACTTACTAGTGCTTAAATATGCTTACTACTGCTTATTGGTGCTTAAACCTGCTTACTAGTGCTTTATTCATTATGATACTGACACCTCACATGTGAATTTACTGCAGTACTCCAGTTCATAAATATATGTTATTTAGTGGGTTATGCAACATAAGTACTAGTCATAACGTGCTTTGCCATTGAAAATGGAATGTGCTGCAGTGGGACTCGAACTAGGAATGCCTGCTCGTAAGGTGAATGCTCTGTCCACTACATTATTGCTATGCTGCTTCATTTGCATATATCTTCCTTGTTATTCTCTTTAGCCATTTAAGCTGCATTAACCATAGCTAAGTGATGGGCACACCCGCGCACCTACGGTTAGCTTTAATCGGATTTAAAAAAAATGGGTTTGTTCAATTTATTTCTGTATTCTTGCTGTTGTACACAAGGGGGACTGTTGGTGGGGATATGCGGACACCTATGCACGGTCTTGTTCATTTCTTACCCCTTTCTGCTGTTCTTCATTGCGAGGGCGTGTATATTCTGAGAGCTCTGCTCTTAGACATGTTCCCTGCACTCTTACATGCTCCATGTAAGATTAGGAGCTTAGGCAGTGCATCTCATTAATATGCATGGCACGCTGCCGTCCTGCTCCTAAATGGCCACCTCCGTGCAGGACTAAGCTAGTCCTGCATGGAGGAATAGTAAATCCGGGGGAAATATTTTGAAAAGAACTGAGCCATGAATTTATTTGGAAGTTGACTGTTAGCGTTACCTTTTCCAAATAGTTTTTATGGTCTGATGAAGCATCCTTTGAGATGTGAAAGCACTTACCTACTTGATTAAAACACTTTATATGTTTTTATAAGCTGTGCTGTCATCTTTTTCTGTTTGTTACCTAGACCTTAAATCAATTAGTAATCCTGACAAATTTGGTGATTGGTGATGACTTTTTGAAGGAATAGTGACAACTATAACCGAAAGACAGGGCAAGGAAGAAAGATAGGTAAATGCGATCTTAAGCCCAAAGGAAAAGATCAATGGGTAAAACAGACCACAAGTAATCCATTAGAGGAGGTGTGCAGGAAAAAGGTGGGCCCAATGTGAGTACTGTTTTTGACAGAGCAAGTATTGTGCTTCCACAGGAACAATTTGATTTAGCTCTCTCCTTTTCCTCGGAGGGCGTGAGAGTGAAAGAGGAAGACTTGAAGGCCCGCTCTTCTCTTACCATGTATTAGGACGAAGTCATACAGGAGCAGCACTCTTGGCTTATAACCTTCTATCCTGCTATAAGACTTGTGTATCTAAATGCCTATCCTGCAAGGACTCCCCAACATAAAGTCAACCATCAAAACTACATCCTAAAGGAAGTTGCTGTCCTATACTCAAACTCCCCTCCATCCAAAGAATCAGAGAAACTTATAACCTTCTATCCTGCTGTAAGACTTGTGTATCGACCTGCCTATCCTGCAAGGACCCCCCAACATAAAGTCAAACATTAAAACTACATCCGAAAGGAAGTTGCTGTCCTATACTCAAACTCTCCTCCATCCAAAGAATCAGATAAAGTATGTCTGACCTCTCATCTAAGCTGTGAAGTTGAATTGTAATTGCTATTACATTAAAACTAAGACATTTTTACAGTTTAGTATTTTGTATTAAATCTCCCACCTGGACCCGGTACCCAGCAGCCTTAACCCCCAGCTACACTACAGGGTATTTGTCTCTCCTTGATTCGGATTGTCCAGCTCTGTCATTTGTTTTCTGCGCCTTCCTAAATAGCTTGAATGTAATTTTATTTTTTGTCCACTAGGTGGCTCCCTTCCCTAGGCTTCTATAAGCTTCTAAATATTCCTTACCTTTATCTCTTTTGGATCATTACTAGACCACTCTGAAACACTTTTTTGTCTTGCATTTTATCTATACTTTGTGTAGTCCCTTTTCCTTTCCTTATATTTCCTTCTACAGTCCTTTATCCCTTGTTACTGTATAACTATACTAGCGCTCCCCTCACCTCAAACCTCTAAGAAGATAGCTGTATTCAGCTGTTCACAGATTGTTTCTCTGAGCTATTCCTCCCTTGTTTCTTCTACATTTCTCCCTTACACTTTACTTCTATTTTCTCTGAAACTATCCTCCCCCTGCCTGTCCACTGCTCTCCTACCCCCTGTTGTTTTTCTAACTATTGTTCTATCCTGCTCCCCTCCCACTCTCTATTGTCAACTCTTGCCTGTACTATGGAGTTTTTTCCCTTGCTAGCACACTTACTTGGGGTTAGCCCCGCCCTAGTCTCCCAGTTTTTCACCTGTCCTATTCCCCTCCTTCTTACCTCATATCCTGGCTCAAATAGCATAAAGGTGGGTTGTCCAGCGTGGCACCATCTTTATTAGGCTTACTGTCCTCCTGGCCGCTGTGCACCCCTGGCCCAGTGTGTCTGCTTCTATCATTGTAAGTATCTGTATAAGTGTACTTGATGTTTGTTTCTGTGTAAGATACCTCCTGCAGCGTTTTATTTATTGTACTTGCTAAGAGAGCTAACTCTTGTCTATCTGTTTCTTGAGCTGTAAGTGTTATTTCTGTGGGTTTTTTGATTGCTCAGTGTAAAAGATTATTGCAGTGTTCAGCTTAAATCTGTCTAAGAGAATTTCCAACTGGCTATCCCTGCTCTAGCATTTTTTTTTTTTGCCTTTTCACTAGAATTGCCGATATCTGCCAGATAAGTTGGTTGCTCACTGTTTTGTTAATCTACACAATGTTGGGACATATTCAACACTAGAGTGTTATATGTCTTCTGCTTAAAAGCTTCTCTACCCTAACAATTACATGGCTACTAATGTGCTATTCTGCAGAGTTTAGCATTAGAATTTCCCATAGTTTGGAACTTTGACCAAGGGTGATTAAGCGTGACCATTTGTTTTTAGATATGTGTTGATTAAATAAGAATAGCGTATCTACAACTTTGTACACTGTGATGTTTCCACTTGGATAATCTCACCTCGCATGTTTTACGGAGCATCTGATATGAACCTCTGTTAAACTGTTAGCTAAACGGGCAGTATATTTTGCTCATTGAAAGTTCTGCCTCTCTACTGGAGCCCCCCATGTGGCTTGTATGTACTCCAAAAACATTGCCTCAAGTGTGCTGTGCTACTAGGAGCACTATCTAGCTTCAAATCAGCTGTGCATATGCGACAGTGATCATTTGCTACAATGTGCCATTATTCACAGAATTTGCTGTCTTCCATTTACCAGTTCTAAAAGTTTAGCATTTCAGAGGGGCAAAACATTGCTTGGGCACACTTTTTCAGGCTCAATGTGACATCTGAAGGGATGCTCGAACTGCTGTAAAACGCTGGCTAGTTCTGCATACTTTTTCCTTCCATAGCTACCTTACTCCTACAGGCAAAAGAATAGTAGCGTAAATTAACCCTGCTTATCAGGACTGTTATTTAGCTTCACATCAGTTGTGCATTCGTGATAGTGCTTATTGCATATGGGTGCCATTATTGGTAGTTTCCTCTGCCTATCCCTGCTTATTTCTAAGGGTAGAAATACTAGAGGGGCATAAAATTGCCTGGGCACACTGTGTTAGGCACAATTTTAAAATCTGAATTACTTTCTGGATGGGTTGCTAAAACTGCTGCAAAATGCAGGCTAGTTCTTCATAATTTTTTCCATAGCTACTTTTACCCTTACAAATAAGAGAGTAGCAGCATAAATTAACATTGCTTGATAAGAGGCTGTGCCCTCTTTCCCATTTCCTCCCAGCCTAAGTAATAACTATCTTGCTTAAAAGTGGATGCTCTCCTTCCACATAGAGAAGCCCCCACCAAACTAATACCCTTTTCCAATTAAATCTATTGGCCTACCACCACCTGTTTGTACTGGAAAGCATCTGCAATGATTTACTATGTGTTGAATGTACTCCCTGTTTCTGGTTAATGGAATTATATCCCATGTATATAGCCAAAAGTAAAGGTTTTTATATGCTGTATAATAGTTGTTTACCTTACCTTACTTAATCACCACTAGGTCCATGTGGACTGTCATTTTGTTCTACTCATGATCTATTGAAATGTTACTTTCTGATACTGTTAATGCCTATAGTCTAATCTGTACTAGTGTTTGCTAAAAGAAATGTGTTGTGATTTACCCTACATGGCTTGAAATTGAGTTAGAATATAGAATTCACCCTAGTGTTCAGCTTTTATAGAGCACCAATCTTCTAAGTAATTTGTAGCTTTCTAAGTAGGAGTGCATGTGTATGGTGGTTTATATTAATGCTTATCTGCCTCTCAAACTAATTGTTTAATGCCTAATGTTATAATTATTTACTGTCCATTTTTTAATCTACTACCTTCTTCTCCTCTCCCTAACCTACTTAGCTTATTACCTTATATCCTGCTGTAAGACATGCATATCTACCTACCTATCCTGCAAACCCCCCCCCAACATAAAGTCAACCATCAAAACTACATCCTAAAGGAAGTTGCTGTACTATACTCAAACTCCCATCCATCCAACGAATCAGAGAAAGTATGTCAGACCTCTCATCTAAGTTGTGAAGTTGAATTGTAATTACTATTACATTAAAACTAAGACATTTTTACAGTTTAGTATTTTGTATTAAATCTCCCACCTGAACCTGGTACCCAGCAGCCTTACCCCCCCCAATCTACCCTACAGGGTATTTGTCTCTCCTTAATTCGGATTGTCCAGCTCTGTCATCTGTTTTCTGCTCCTTCCAAAATAACTTGAATGTAATTTTATATTTTGTCCACCAGGTGGCTCCCTTCCCTAGGCTCCTATAAACATCTAAATTTTCCTTACCTTTATCTCTTTTGGATCATTACTAGACCACTCTGTAACACTTTTTTGTCTTTCATTTTATCTGTACTTTCCTTCTACAGTCCTTTATCCCTTGTTACTCTATAAATATGCTAGCACCCCCCTCTTACCTTGAACCTCTAAGAAGATAGTCTTATTCAGCTGTTCACAGATTGTTTCTCTGAGCTCTACCTCACTTGCTCTAGCCCACTTGTTCGCCCTGCGAGCTCACTCCGCTCCCCTACCCTGCCCCCAAATTCCACCCACCCCCAGTGAACTTAACCTTATACATCTCCAGCCACACCTCCATCATTTATTAACCATTAGCTCTCTCTATCTCATTTAATTACCTATCACCTGCTACCTCACTTTACCTAATTTTCCTATTAACAACTCCACCCTTTAACTTCCTCTCTATTTTATATCATATCTCCCAACCTCTATTATCCCATTTCTCCCAGCAATGGCTATTTTACGCAGGCCTGGGCTCTATAATGGGCCCTTCTTTCTCACTATTCTTACCCCCTACTTTTGCCCCATTTCCTTACTTGCTATGAATATCTTACCCTTACTAGATTTCATCTCCCCTTAATACAAACAACTTCAATCACTCCTCTAGCCTCACAAACCCACATTAACATAACATCCTCATCATCCTACATTCTACTACAATTTCATAGAACAACCCATATTAAGTATCCCTACACTAGAAAACAAATCTCTATTCTCTGTAAACTATTGAAACACCTTCATAGCCCTTTACAGCCCCTACTACTACATGGTGATATTCATCCTAACCCAGGTCCAAACAATACAATCCATTATACCCATAACTCTCTTCTCATAGGCCACCTCAATATACATAGCCTAAATAATAAAATAACCCAACTTCATGCCCTGATACACATACACTCTTTTGATATCCTTTGTCTTACAGAAATGTGGCTTAAACCAGCAACTAAGGACGGTGTTATAATCCCATCAGGTTATAACATCCTGAGATCTGACTGTCTAAATAAAAAGGGTGATGGGATAGCAATACTATATAAATATCAACTACAGGTTATACCACTAGATATTCAACCTCCCACACCCAGTAATGTTGAAAGTCTAAACTCTAAGCTACAGATAAAAGCTAATAAATCATTATATATAATTTGATCCTATATCCCTCCAGGCAACAACATTAATACTCTTGAAAATTTCCTCAACTGGCTCTCCTTATCCTACCCACAAGAAACCATACTCCTTGGAGACTTTACCATTGACTGGATCTGTTGTAACTCTGTCAAACCAGTTACTCACATAAACCTTTTTGGCGTCAATCAAACCATCACCTCCCCTACCAGAACCCATACACCAAGCAATAAGCAAGCCACCTTAGACTGGATACTAGTTAACAGTAATCCCCTCTCTTATAAAACAGGTATACTTCCTGATGATATCAGTGACCATTCTCTTACTTTTATAACTAGACAAAAAACCCTTATACCCAACAAAACAATCTTCAGAACTATCTGTAATAAAAAAAAAACTTCAAGACAGGGGTCACCTAAGCAGAGTCTGTATGGAATGGGGTAGAGGGACAGTGCTGTTAGCCTATCTGTGTAGGGCATGTGTTTCAGGTTTGTGGTAAGGCCTTAGTGTTTACAAGACCCCGGTGTGTAGGGTCTTCACATCTATATTATAAGAACGAACACTTAAAATGTCAAACACATCTTTGTCGACATGTTTTAAGCAAACGCTCTTATAAGCAAAAGCTGACAAAGTTGAAACCAACATACTCAAAATATTTTAGTTGTCCAACACCAATCCCCCACTGCTGCATTGAACATGAACTGCAAACACAGTACATTTCACTTGTAACGAACACTCTAAATATATGCTACAATCCTTCCAGGTTTCTAAAGTAAATGAAGTAACCATACCAATTGCCAACACTAAATCTCCAAAATTACACTTGACCAAAATGTCACTTTCCCAAAACACAAACCAGTTAACACACATACACTAATTTTTCTCTAATTTTACCCCAACACCCCCTGCTAATTATATATACCAACTCCGAGATCACAATAAAATTATGGTAAACATGCATAATTCATAATGTACACATTTTTACCTCACTGCTACATTTGCATGTGTTGGCCAACTATGACATTTCAAACTTAATGTTTTAGATCTTTAGAGCTTTCGCTTATAAGAGCATTCACTTAAAATGTGTCGACAAACTGGTGCTCAACATTTTAAGCGTTTGTTCTTATAATATAGACCTGAGTTTACATGGTCTGTGGTGTGCAGGTTTGTGGAGTTCTCATGTGATTTTTGCCTCTGAGGAGTCCATTGTTTGAGTTTATGTTTTGTTGCAGACCTCCACTTACATGGATGTGTGTTGTGCATGTGCAGGTGATGTTTACTGACTCCTTACACTGCATGGCACCTATGTTACTGCACAATTTGTTCTGCTGTGCACATTCTCCATTTGTCTGGGCAGTGGTTCCCCTTCTCCTTATGTGAGTCTTTTGTCTTCCTCTAGTCCAGTCACAAGCTTTGGCCACAGTGGCTGCTGTTATGTATTTGTAATTCTGATGTGACCGAGGTACATGCCGTTACATCACACACAAGGTTGTGGACTTCACACCTCTGAGTGTACCTGTTTATCAGGTTGTCCATCATTGCACCACTCCATTTGCTTTGGTCCTTAGATAGTTGTGTTGTTATATGTTCTTATGAGGCTACATGTGGGCCTAGCTGTCATACCATCACACATTAACATCTGAACATGCCTAATATGACAGTCAGACAAAGGCCCACACATGGGGACAGGGTGTTATTAATGTTCTGCCAAAACATAGACAGTTGGGAGACTGGTTTTGTAATTGCTTGTTTGCTCTTATGAGTATTATGTCTGCTTCACCACTGTCTGCCATTGCTGTTTTGACTCTTTCTTGTTTTGCAAATGGTAGGCAAATGCAATGTTAGGACAAGCAGAATAGATATACAAGGCATACATGTGCTCCTTCTGTGAAAACCAGTGTCATCCCAGGGGTATGGCTGTTGGCCAGTGACATGTTGTCAGTGCTGACACAGAAAGGTGCTGTCCTTTTATAAACTGGCATTTCACTGAGATACAGCTACCTGCTGTCCTACTAGGCACCATACTTCTCAACTTCTAAGAGCCAGACATCTGGACAAAGCCATAAGTAATTTGGGGACAGGGGGGTAAATACAGGCACCATTTTTAAGTATTGGTCTTACAAACCTAGAAAGGTTCATAGGTTCACAGGTTCATACTAGGCTATCTGCCCTAAGGCATTTATAAGCCTAGCCAGAGTGTGTATGGCTTTTGCCACCCATATTAAATTAATTTTGCTATGCCCTTTTTCAAGGTTAGTATACTGTGCCTCTGTCTAACAGTGACACAGAAGTGATACCCGGGGAAAACCTACGATCTCCCATCCACTCATCAAGATTCCTCTTGAAGAGAGTCAATGAGGGACTCTGCCTAACCTGGACTGGGATTTTATTCCAGAGTGAAGGGAGCCTCTGGGTTATGAATCTGTCCCTCCAGCATGTCCTATTTATTTCAGTGCTGAGGTTCAAGTCCCTCGAGCGCGTAGCTCGATGGGAATTGGATTTTCTGAGGTGCAGCATGTCCATTAATTCCGGGTTGGACATGGCTTTATACATCAGGCACAGATCGCCTCTGAGCAGGCAGCATGCCACTGAGTAGAGCTGGAGTTTCTTTAACCGGGCAGCATACTGCATCTGTTTGAGCCCCTTGATCCTCTTGGTGTGGTACTTTTGGGGTCTTTCCAGTTGCTGCAGGTGTCTGGTAAGGTACATCCCAAAAGGGGCATTGTACTCAATTATGGGCCTGATGAGGGATGAGTAAAGAGGCACGATGACCTCCCCTGATCTAGATGTGAATCCCTTCATGATTAGGTGGGCTATATAAAATGTTTTTCTAACCACTTTGGCCACGTGGTTGTCAAATGAGAGATTGCTATCAACTTGGGTCCCCAGGTCCCTAATTACTTCTTCTGTACTTAATGGATTACCACCTATGTGGTAATTTGTGGGCACTTGTTTTTGCCAAAGGGGATGACTATACACTTTTTGGCTTTTAGCTTGAGGCCATGGCTCTGGCACCAGTTGTCTGTTTCTATGAGGCCCTTTTGGAGCATGCTTGTGTCAGCTGGAGAGTCTATTATGGCGCCCAGTTTGCAGTCATCTGCGAACTTGGTCAGCCACAGTCCTTCCATGTTGGCCTGTACCTCCGAGAAATATATACCGAACAAGAGAGGTCCCAGGACTGAGCCTTGTGGGACGCCACTTGTAACTGGTTTGGAGTCTGACATGGCTCCAGCTATTCTAACCATGTGGGTTCTGTCCTTGAGCCAGTTTGCAACCCATCTAGTGACATAGGGGTTTATATTTAAGCTGATGAGCTTATCTATAATGCCCGAGGTGATTCAATAACAGGTATTGCATTAGCATGCGTGTTTCTGTAGGGTATGAAGTATGGCACTACAATCTGTTATTATTTTCTGAACTTAGTCTTATGTGATTTGCCAGTGAATTGCCAGACAACCACTATATCATGATATATAAACCACAAATATGATGCAAACCTCTGGAAATTCTGCAATAGATCTGTACAGTTGAGAGTTAGGGTAGGAACTGTGTAGGTTACTCCAAACTGTGTACTATCCATATGTGTGCCCCCCTGTCCATGATCTGTCCTGTTTTCCTGCATTAACAGATATTGACCTCTGGACAGTGTGCACAACCCCTACTGTAGGTGTAGTTAACATGCAGAATAGTTGGCACTGCAGTTCTTGGAACATGGCCCTGTCAACCACAGTACTGTACCTAGGCCACTAGGACACAACAGCCGAGAGTAAGTGCTGGCCACATCCTGACAGTATTAACCACACATATACATAGCTCATTGACCCCTGCATATTATGAATATGCAACAAGTTATCATGTTGATTGGGACAGCCCTGGCAATGTGTGCTCTGCTGCTATTTCCCTACAAACATACATGTTACTTCATTTCTATGGGAATATGGGTGTGGGGGGCACACCTGTCAACTGTACACATTTGCACAGACTATGCTGATATTTAGTTTACATTCTGGTTCCATTTAGCATAGTATTCTGCAATGTCTTGGAGACTAGAGGCATATCACTAAAGACCACAGGTCAGATTGTAATGCTATACATTTGAGTTTCAGACGTCTTACCCTTCAGAGCCTTACTGCAACTGCAAAACCTGCTGAGTTATCACTGTGTAAGTCTCTAGGGAGGTATTTCATCATTGTTGCCATTTGTGGGCCTTTGCCAGACATTTCTTTATGGTTTTCTATGGCTGACTTGCTGGGTGAGACCAAGGGGTGATTATGGGACCTCCACACTGACATCCATGCCTGTGATCTATGACCTCCCCAGTCAGTTGCCCCCCCCCCACACACACACACACACATACTGCAGTGGGATTTGTCACCTTTGGTACTACTGCATAGTGTGGGGGAGCCAGTATTGGGCAAATATTTCCTGGGGTCCCACATAGCTTTCAGTTGTCTGTTGCTATCCCAGTAGGCCACCCCATTCCCTTGCATGCATGCAGCGATACCATACATATGCTACCAGAACATACTAGTCCATGAATTTATTGTTAAGAAGACTGACTTACCTTGTGCCTGCAGCAGTTGTGAAGATAGTGCTTGAGGGCTGCCTATGTCAGATGCACGCAGTACATGGCCTATACATGGTGAGGTACAGGTAGTGTGATGTGTGTGGCATCCATTTTACTGTATGTATGATTCAGAGAGAGAGGTGTCAGTCCCTAGGTCCCTACAGGGTCAGCGTGTGTGTGCTATGCATTGCCTTTCTGCCAAGGCCAGGGGATACTGGGCACACCTCCATCTGCCTACAGGAGCTGGTTCAGGGGGTTCCTCCGCCAAGTCCCTCTGTGCCTTTGGGGACCATGGCAATGGCGGCGGGCTGTGTAGCCCTTCCCCATGCTGTTTCTGCCGCAGCTGTTTCTGCAGAATCATATCGTGCAGCAAGGCACATACTATGAACATGTGTGCACATGTGGCTGGAGAGTATCACAGGGCTTCACCAGATATGTCAAGGCAGCAGAACTGTGACTTGAGCATCCCAAACACACACTCTATAATTATCCTGGTTTGTGTGTTTGCCTAATTATGGCATTCTTGAGTGGGTGTGTGTGCCTTTTTAATGGGCATCATCATCCATGGCTCCACTGCGTAGCCAGCACCCCCCACCAAATGGCCATATGGGATGACCCTCCTGGCAAATCCCTGGTACAGCTGTGAGGAATGCCAGATTTGGGAATCATGATAGCTTTCAGGGCTGCCAGCGCACACATTAATGATAATGCTCTGGGCATGGCACATGACTTGGCAATTGCTGGAGTTAAAGCCCTTGTGGTTTACGTAGACCCTACCCTGTTCACCGGGTGGTGCTTTGATGTGGATGCGCATGCAGTCTATGTCACCAAGTACCTCTGGGTAGTTTGCTAAATGATGGAAGAAGTGCATATTGCTGGTCCTCTCCTCACAGGTGCTGGGGAAGTAAATTAGCTCACCGGCATGTGGGTAGCATGGCATCCAGGACTGGTGGAGTACCCTGGATGCAGATGCCTGTGAGACCCCCATGATGTCCTCAGTAGGTCATTGGACAGTACCTGTAGCTAGTATTCTTAAGGCTACACATACCTTGGTATCCACTGAGATGGGTTCCCCATTGTTGGTTCTGGGTCTGAGGTGAGGCCAGCACAGCTTGATGAGTTGCTGAATTATATGATGAGTTGCTGAAGTATGTTCCTGTCCACCCTGCAGTGCTGTAGAATCTCCAGATCATGTAGTCCCTGATAGGTTACACTGGGTCTGAGCACTCTTCTCTTCCTCCTCAGTCTGGGGCAGTTGTCAGCATTATCCTCCTCACAGCCATCAGCTTCTAGCACATACTTGATGTATCAAAGTGGCAGCAGCCCCTAACATTTTGTTGGTTAAAATTCCCCTGAGTGTGTACACCAATGGTGTACAGTTTGTGGGAAACAACAGACTGAAAGGTGTTTGCATAGTTTATACTGTTGTGCTGCAGATGTTGCCTGTGTGATTGGCTATATTATTTGTACTTCATTGTTTTTATTCTATTTCTCATTTTTCCCCTTCCCATTTCCACCCCATTTAAGTCCCCTGTGCACTGCACAAACCTTCTGTCCAAATGTAAACAGTTCTGCTTTTCCATTTTTTTTTAAGAGCCGGTGCATGCCATGCAAACATGTTTAGCTAAAGTAAACACTTTTAAGCAGAAAAGGCACTCCCCTGGATGTGAACACACTCCTCATTTCATAGAATTAGTAAACACAACCTCAGACATACCCCCTTGCTTATCTGTGCTTAGCTATGCTCAAATGGAAGCCATGGAGTGCCAATGTGCTTACACCAAACATGACATACCCTCTTTTCATTTCAGCTGCTTCTCCTGCTTACACCACTGCCTTATAGCTCTTACATGTTTAGGTGCATCCAGACAATGGTCTCCGATTTTGATATTCAGTAAAATGTGCTAATTTGCATAGCCTTGTTACACCACCACACCAGAGCCTTTCTCCTTAGCAACCAGTGTTAAATGTTATTGTTTTGATTCTGCATGTTATACACTATAACAGCAAAATGCAGATTTCACTTAGGATTGTCTTTTCACATATTTTTTTTTTATTTTCTGCATGATCTCATTTGCACTCCACTGCACTATGCTTAAACGGCCGAAATCAGCCCCCCCCAAAAAAAATAACTTTGAATTTTATACTTTTGCAACTCCTTTTCATGACAGTGGCCATTGGCATGCCTAATGGTCATAGTATGTGCTTTACTTTGAGCTGTCAAGCCCCCGTTTTGATTTTTGAAGAAATGTACACAGTCAGTAACTGAATACATTTCTGCAACAGACACTGTTCTGGCACGGATGCCTGTCTGCATACTGTATCACTGATTCACCTCATTTGCATGGTTTTCACCAGCAAATGAGGTAATTAGCATTATTCAGTGGTGTGCATGTCAGAATAGTGCTGGCAGGCTAATGTATGCCCCTAGCCTTGTTTACTGAATCGCTCAGCGACCATATTCCATGCAGAAGCTGCTGCACTATTCTGGCATGGAAAAAATGCTTTATTGCATCCCAGGAAATGTTTTTTCTTTACGCATCACAACACAATGTATACACTAGTGCAAACGATTTTAGATTCAGTAAGCCCCGCTTAGTGGTATGCAAGCACGTGCAAACAATGAAAGTTCCGTATAATGCAAATTACCTAATAAGCAGGTGACTTTTATGCAAATGACCCAGGTGGAGCGATGCAACAAGCATAACAATATCTGTGTATCTTTAGGAATTGGGATAAGCCCTGGCTGCTGTCTGCTCCTCTCCCAACATCTAACCCATGCGTTACCTGCTCATCTTGTGCTTCCAGCACTAGTCTGTAGGAATCTAAGGGACCCTCACCAAATATTGGCGGTTCACCTCACTGCATAACTACCCTACAATCCCTCTCTCAAGGACACCAGTAAATTACCTGCTCATCTTGTGCTTCCAGCACTAGTCTGCAGGAATCTAAAGGACCCTCTCCAAATATCGGCGGTTCACCACACTGCGTAACTACCCTACAATCCCTCCCTCTCTCAAGGACAAAAGTAAATTACCTGCTCATCTTGTGCTTCCAGTAGTAGTAGTCTGTAGGAATCTAAAGGACCCTCTCCAAATATCAGTGGTTCACCTCACTGCATAACTACCCTACAATCCCTCTCTCAAGGACACCAGTAAAGTATGTCTGTTGAATAATTCCTGCCAGAAAGTCTTTCTACTATTCATAGGTTCATAGGTTGATACTAGGCTATTTGCCCTAGGACATTTATAAGCCTAGCCAGAGTGTGTTTGGCTTTCGCCGCACTTTTAGATTAGTTGACTGTGCCTCTGTATAGTAGGTCATAGAAGGTAGCCCTTTTAAGGTTAGTTTACTGTACCTCTGTCAAGCAGGGTCACAGAAGAGATCCCAGGGGTAATCTTACAATCTCCTATCTACTCGTCAAGATTTCTCTTGAAGAGGGTCAGTGAGGGGCTCTGCATAACATGGATTGGGATTTTGATCCAGAGTGAGGAGAGCCTCTTGAATATGAATCTGTCCCTGCAGCATGTCCTATTTTTTTCTGTGCTGAGGTTCAAGTCCCTGTAGCGTGTAGCTCTAAGGGATTTGGATTTCCTGAGGTGGAGCATGTCCATTAATTCTGGGTTGGACATGGCTTTATACATCAGACACAGATTGCCTCTGAGTAGGCGGTACGCAACTGAGTAGAGCTGGAGTTTCTTTAGCCGAACTACATAGGGCATCTGTTTGAGTCCCTTGATCCTCTTGGTGAGGTATTTTTGGGGTCTTTCCAGTTACTGCAGGTGTCGGGTAAGGTACATCCCAAATGCGGCATTGTATTCAATTATGGGCCTGATAAGTGATAAGTAGAGGGGCACAATGACCTCTCTTGATCTAGATGCGAACCCTTTCGTGATAAGGTGGGCTATATAGAAGGTCTTTCTAACCACTTTGGCAATGTGGTTGTCAAAGGAGAGATTGCTATCTACTTGGGTCCCCAAGTCCCTAATTACTTCTTCCGTACTTAATGGATTACCACCTATGTGGTAATTTGTGGGCACTTTGTTTTTCCCAAAGGGGATGACTATGCACTTTTTGGCATTTAGCTTTAGGCCATGGCTCTGGCACCAGTTATCCATCTCTGTGAGACCCTTTTAGAGGATGCTTGTGTCAGTCAGCGAGTTGATTATGGCACCCAAATTGCAGTCATCTGCGAACTTGGACAGCCATAGTCCTCCCGTGTTAGCCTGTACCTCAGAGAAATATATACTAAACAAGAGAGGTCCCAGAACTGAGCCTTGTGGGGCACCACTTGCAACTGGTTTAGAGTCTGACATGTGGGTTCTATCCCTGAGCCAGTTTGCAACCCATCTTGTGACATAGGAGTTGATATTTAAGCTGGTGAGCTTATTTATGATGCCCGAGTGGGGTATTGTGTCGAAGGCTTTTGCGAGGTCCAGGTAGGCTGTGTGGACTACCTTCCCTTCATCTATGGCCTTGGTGACTGTTTCAAAGAAGTCAACCAGGTTCAAGAGACAAGATCTGCCCTTAACAAAGCTGAATTGGGTAGGATCCAGTGTATGGAGGTTTCCAATGTCTTTGTTTATGAGTTCCATGATGATACGCTCCATAGCTTTGCAGACCAGGCTAGTCAGGCTTATAGGGCGATAGTTTCCGGGGTCCATTGTGGCACCACCTTTGTGGAGTGGGACCACTGTTTCTGTATGCCATTCCTTGGGTACATATCCTGTAGTAAGGCCGAGACTGAACAGTGACTTTATATGAGGGTTTAGTTCTTCTTGGAGTTTGTGTAAGACGCAGCCCGGGACACCGTCTGGTCCCATTGATGCTGTGTTTTTTGCTTTGGAGAGGGCAGCTCTCACCTGTGCATCTGTGATCTCAGGAAGGCTACACTCTGTTGGGATAGACATTTGCTCTTTTTTGGGGGGGGGGGGTTTGCACTGTATCTTTCTGCCAGGATGTTGGCAAGTATTTTTTGTCATTTTGCACCAACTCAGAGCATATCAGGGAGTTGCCTCTCAGGTTCCTGACATAACTAAAGAAGGCCTTGTGATTATCTTTAGTGTCTTGTGCAATTTTTCTTTTGAAGCTGGCCTTAGATGGTTTTACGAGAGATCATAGTTTCTTGCTAGTACTGATCAGAGATACCTTTCCTTTTTGGGATTTTGCTCTATCACGTAGTAGCTTTCTCCTTCTGTTGTATAGCTTATTTATGGCCGGGGTCCACCAGACAGGTCTCCTGCCTTTGGAGGAGTGAGTCTTGGTTTTATTTGGGATAGCATGCTCCATGCATTCCTGTAGGTGTCCATAGAATGCTTTTGTAAAGGATTCTGCATTTTGGGCCATATTTTCCACTGTCCCGGGGGCTTTGAAGGATTCCACCTCAGTTTTGAGAAGTGTGAAGTTTGCTTTTGAAAAGTTCTTAACCGTGGTTTCCTTGGCTGGGGGTGGGGATGGAATATGGATGTCCAGTGAGATTAGTTTATGGTCTGATCTTACCAATGAGGGGTATACCTCTGGTGTGGAACATAGAGACTACAAATTCGAAATGTTGTAGCAAAAATCCAATAAGACAAAAACATTGAGGAAAAAATACTCCTTTATAAACAGCAAAGCTTTCGGGTTACACACACTTTCTCAATACTAATACAGGTTTCATTAAAACATTCCATTTAAATAGGAGTCAATGTTAATCACATGACATGCAGCCCAAAAAAATCATGTGACAATTACCAAACTTTAAAATTTCATAGAACTAATAAAACATAATATTTTACATATATATAATAAATTCTACAACAAATTCACAACCTACAAACTCACATATAACATTTAGCATAACTTAGTACATTGTATTTTAACTAAAATAGGTTTTAATGTGACAACAGAATTCAAGCCAAGTAAACAATCAGCTGATAGCCTTAATATCCACTCATACTCTTTAACTTCTAAAAGATTATTAATGTCACCCATGTCAATAACCCTGAACTTAAATTTATGTTCATTATTATGAGTACTTATGTATTTATATAAAGCATTCCTTTCGTTAGCCCTTCTTATCTCAGATTTATGCTCAATAATGTGTTCTTTTAACTTCCTAGTTGTTTTTCCTACATACAATGATGAGCATACAGTACAGGTTGCTAAATAAACAACATTGTTACTAATGGTTGCCACAGTAAATCTATAAGTCTTATGTGTCATGGGGTGAACAAATGTGTTACCAACACTACTGCCTATGATATCACTGCAACAGCTACAGTTCATACAGCTAAACGTACCATATTTAAAAGAGCCTTGTTGAACATTTTTTTCATCTTTAAAGTCTTTATAACATAATCTGCTCTTTAATGTTTACATATCCCTGTAAGAAAAATATGGTCTACTACTTAGAACAGCCCTAATGTCTGCAGATGCCATTAAGATTACCCAGTATTTTTGAATAATACATTTAACTAAATATGTCATGGTGTTGTAAGTTGTCACATACATGATTCTATGTTCTTAAAATACACTCTTATTAGAGTCAGATACCAATTCCTCTAATGACAAAAAGATCGGTTTCAATTTTGTCTGTCTATCAGCTATAATATTAGCTTTAATAGGCAGTATTGATACAAGATCATAACCGCTACTTACAAACTCATCTAACATTTCATTTAACTGAGAAAGGAAACATGAATCATCAGTGTTTAATCTGCTGATTCTAAACTTCACAACACCTGAAATACATGTGGGCGTACTGGTGTTATGTATATACCTGCCTGCATGGACCTCTTTTTTATACACTGTAGTATTAATCGAACCTTCCTTCAACACAACCTTGAGATCTAAAAAGTTTATGGAATTATCTGAATATTCCATTTTGAATTTTAAAAATTCAGTAGTACTATTCAAAAATATGTATATATTCAATTACTTCTGCAGGAGAGCCTTTCCAAATTAAAAAGCAGTCATCCACAAACCGTTGAGAAAGGCAAACATTCTTATTCAAAAAATTAGTGCTATCATGAATATATGGCTTTTCCCACTGAAATCAAACTAAATTTGCATAAGTGTTAGCTACCGGTGTGCCCATTGCTACACCGGTAAGTTGCAAATAAAATTGTTTGTTAAACAAAAAAACATTATTAGTTAATACTATGTCCAATAGATAGCAAATATTCTCTATTTTCCTTGCTGACAATGAGGACTGCATAGTCAAAAATTCACGAATAGAATAAATTCCATACTCATTTGGTACAACCGTAAATAAAGATGAAATATCCAAAGTCACAAACAAGAATTCCCCTCTATGCATAATATCAGTATTTAAACTATTAAAGCAATGTCTTAGTTTAATAATAAATTCTGTAGTGTCTAGGCGCAGTACATTTGTACCTGTTAACATTCCTGTCCTCACAGCATATCATGATTTATGTGAGAGGGAATTGAGGTGTGCATACTCAAACACAACCAAAAAACACTATAATTTAACATATGAAGAATTTCTAGCGCTCAATGAACTGCAGGCAGATAACAGTATAGTTATCAAGCAGGCAGACAAAGGAGGCATTGTTGTAATTGTGGATAGCGTTAAATATTTTTAATCTGTGTCTGTTTTACTAGAAGATTCCCATGCCTTTAAAGCTATTTCACGTGTTGATGTTAGGAAATGTATTAGTTCTGTTAATCTGATGGTATATGATTTACAACATAGCGGTGATATTGATTTAGATTTGTTTCATTTTTTTACTGTTCCCTGTCCTACTGTACCACAATTATATGGTATACCGAAGATCCATAAATCACTAAGGGACCACCCCCCCAATGCGACCTATTGTTTCTGGTAATGGCTGGCTCACTGAGCCTTTTTCAGTTTACCTGCAGAAACAGTTGCACCCTTTTTTAGCGCAATGTAACACTGTGTTAAAAGACACTACAGAATTTATTATTAAACTAAGACATTGGTTTAATAGTTTAAATACTGATATTATGCATAGAGGGGAATTCTTGTTTGTGAATTTGGATATTTCATCTTTATTTATGGTTATACCAAATGAGTACGGAATTAATTCTATTTGTGAATTTTTGATAATGCAGTCCTCGTTGTCAGCAAGGAAAATAGAGAATATTTGCTCTCTATTGGACATAGTATTAACTAATAATGTTTTTTTGTTTAACAAACAATTTTATTTGCAACTTACCGGTGTAGCAATGGGCACACCGGTAGCTAACACTTATTGAAATTTAGTTTTATTCAGTGGGAAAAGACATATATTCATGATAGCACTAATTTGTTGAATAAGAATGTTTGCTTTTATCAACAGTTTGTGGATGACTGCTTTTTAATTTGGAAAGGCTCTCCAGTAGAACTAATTGAATATATACAATTTTTGAATAGTACTACTGAATTTTTAAAATTCAAAATGGAATATTCAGATAATTCCATAACCTTTTTAGATCTCAAGGTTGTGTTGAAGGAAGGTTCGATTAATACTACAGTGTATAAAAAAGAGGTCCATGCAGGCAGGTATATACATAACACCAGTATGCACGCCCCACATGTATTTCAAGGTGTTGTGAAGGCGCAGTTTAGTAGAATCAACAGATTAAACACTGATGATTCATGTTTCCTTTCTCAGTTAAATGAAACGTTAGATGAGTTTGTAAGTAGAGGTTATGATCTTGAATCAATACTACCTATTAAAGCTAATATTATAGCTGATAGACAGACAAAATTGAATCCAATCTTTTTGTCATTAGATGAATCAGTATCTGACTCTAATAAGAGTGTATTGAAGGAAGATAGAATCATGTATGTGACAACTTACAACACCATGACATATTTAGTTAAACGTATTATTCAAAAATACTGGGTAGTCTTAATGGCATCTGCGGACATTAGGGCTGTTCTAAGTAGTAGACCGTATTTTTCTTACAGGAATATGAAAACATTAAAGAGCAGATTATGTTATAAAGATTTTAAAGATGAGAAAAATGTTCAACAAGGCTCTTTTAAATATGGTATGTTTAGCTGTATAAACTGTAGCTGTTGCAGTGATATCATAGGCAGTAGTGTTGGTAACACATTTGTTCACCCCGTGACACATAAGACTTATAGGTTTACTGTGGTAGCAAATTGCATTAGTAACAATGTTGTTTATTTAGCAACCTGTACTGTATGTTCATCATTTTATGTAGGAAAAACAACTAGGAAGTTAAAAGAACGCATTATTGAGCATAAATCTGAGATAAGAAGGGCTAACGAAAGGAATGCTTTATATAAACACATAAGTACTCATAATAATGAACATAAATTTAAGTTCAGGGTTATTGACATGGTACATATATCAGATGGGGGTGACATTAATAATCTTTTAAAAGTAAAAGAGTATGAGTGGATATTAAGGCTATCAGCTGATTGTTTACCTGGCTTGAATTCTGCTGTCACATTAAAACCTATTTTAGTTAAAATACAATGTACTAAGTTATGCTAAATGTTATATGTGAGTTTGTAGGTTGTGAATTTATTGTAGAATTTATTATATATATGTAAAATATTATGTTTTATTAGTTGTATAACATTTTAAAGTTTGGTAATTGTCACATGATTTTTTTTGGGCTGTATGTCATGTGATTAACATTGACTCCTATTTAAATGGAATGTTTTAATGAAACCTGTATTAATATTGAGAAAGGGTGTGTAACCCGAAAGCTTTGCTGTTTATAAAGATGTATTTTTTCCTCATTGTTGGTGGAACATCGAGACCCCATGTTGGTGATGACCAGATCCAATATGTTTTTCCCCTCTTGTGGGAGTGGTGACCAGTTGTTCCATAGCATTTGAGTTTATAAATTCTAAGAACCGTTGGGCGAGGGTGTTTGGCCTTGAGTAGTTTTCCCAATCAATGTTTGGGTAGTTGATGTCACCCAATATAATGATGTTTGGAGAGACCTTCATATTCTCCAGTGTTCTCAGGAAAGCCGAGTGGGGTTCCTGTGTTTGGCAGGGTAGTCTGTAGCAGGCTACAAACTGAAAGGCAGTTTTGCCCACTGTTAGTTGCACATGGATGGTCTTCGATGCTTCGTGCAGTGCCACTAACCTGGAGGTGTGGGTATCTTTGATAAATATGGATACTCCCCCTCCTTTTGTGGTTTGGTCTGAGTTTTGGGGCCGAAAAGCATGGTATGAAGTATAACCTGTTAGTGCTGGGCTGCTCTCAGGAGCCTTGAACCAGGTTTCTGTTACTGCACAGGTATCGATATTCTCCATACTGAAGAGAGTCTCGAAAAGTGCATCTTGAGGTTTAGACTTCTGGCATTGAGCAGCATTACCCTTAGTTTTTTTTTTTCTTTGTGTTGTCTATGGAGGTGGGTTTGTCTTTTGAGCCTTGCCTAAAAAAGGCACTATGGGGGAGGCAAGAGCCTTTGTCAGTATTCGAAAACCCAGGGGTGACAGGTGCAAGCTGTCCCTATCGAAGCAATGTGGCTTGTCGAGCATGTCATCCCAGGCTGACAGACACTGGATCCTCTTTGAATGACACCAATACTTTAACCAATTGTTAAGTTAAATTGTACCAGTACTACAGGGTTAAAGCAAGTCCTGAGCTAGGACAGCCAGCAGCCTCTACCCCCCTTCTGTACCTTCACACACTCTCTCCCCATCCTGTATAGAAACCCCTTTTGTCTAGCACCCACTTTCCTTGTTGTACTCTAACTCCCTCTCATATCAGCCTGCAATATTAGACCTGTCCACTAGGTGGCACCCTTAACCCAGCCATAATCTCTTTCTTATCTCTTATGCCCAGCTACTTACTTTAATTTCTCCTGTTGTCCCTTAATTGCTATTTCATCCTCTCACTTTACCCTCTACTTCTACTGCCTACATCCACCTTTTCTAGGCTCATTTCTCACTGTCCTTTACCCACATCTGACTTTTTCAACTTACCTTCTGGAGTCAGTCCTGCTGATTGTTTTTTATAACTGCTTCAGTATCTGTCTCTACCCGCTCCATTCGCCCTGCGGGCTCACTCCACTCCCTTCCCTACCCCCAATTCCCACCCACCCCCAGGGGTCCTACTCTTAAACTTACTAACCACACCTCTTCCTCTTCCCATTACACTTATACTTACTAACTACACCTCTTCCTTTTCCCATTACTCTCTGTACACTTTACCATTGCTCATCTTCTCTCATATCTACCTTCTCTTACTACTCCCTTCAATCTTGCCACACCCTTCACAGTCCCCCATCCTCACCCTTTATACTTCTATATTCTACCTAGACATATCCAATAGTAAATTATTCCAATGTATAAACCACCCACCCCATTATATGTCCTACTTTTATTCACACTTTTACTACTACCTTCTTTAACCTTCGCCTACTTACTCACCTCCTATAAATACCCACTATAACCACACCCTCACTACCCTAATAAGGAAACCAATGCTCCATCCCTACCACTCCTTTATATCCATGCAAATATAACATATTCACCCAATTACCTACTTTCAAAGTATCATAGAATACTACATATTAAATATAACACTCTAAATCTCAGGAAAGGTCTACTTCTATACAGCAGATGTCCTAACCCAAGATATCTAGGACTACTACTCTCATTAAAGGATGGTGACATCCACCCTAACCCAGGCCAAACAACAATTCCTATCACTCTCCATAACCAAAATCACTCACCTATTGATTCCCTTCGTAAATCATCTAACTCCCTCCTAGTAGCTCATCTTAATATATGTAGCATTAACAACAAAGTAACTCATCTCCAAGCTCTAGTAGAAGTCTAATCCTTTGATATCCTCTGCTTAACAGAAGCATGGTTAAAACCTGTAAGCAAAGACAATGAAATCATTCCACCTGGATATAACATGCTGAGACTCGACCGAGTAGCCAAGAATGGCGGTGAGGTAGCTATTCTATTTAAATCTGGCTTACAGTTAACCACATATGACTCTAAACTACCTCTAGATTCCAATGCAGAAATTCTCATCTCCAAACTTCACCTTAACAATGCCAAATCCATCTATATTATCTGTATGCATCTACCTCATTGTAATAACATTGCCACCATGGAAAATATCCTTTTCTGGCTATCCCAACAGATGCCCCAAGAAACCATAATCCTAGGAGATATGAACATTGATTGGAACTGCTATTGCAGCAACTTCCCTACCACCCACATTAACCTATATGGGTTTTCACAAACCATTACCTCCCCCACCAAGATCAATAAAGCTAACAAGAAAGCAAGCATATTAGACTGGATTCTCATAAACCATCACCCTCACAATTATGATTCTGGAACCCTCCCTGATGATATAAGTGACCACTCACTTACCTACATCATCAGGCATAAAGCCTATACTCCCATTCCAACATCTGTCAGAAATATCAGATCCAAAAAGAACTTTAACCCTGATCAATTCAAAAAGGAACTAAGAGTTTGCAATTGGTCTCCCTTAAGACACCTCCCTTTAGAAGAAGCCATTAAATACTTTAACTCTAACTTCCTTGCCATTCTTAACCACCATGATCCAACCAGATTAATTAGAAATAAAACCAAGTCTGCCCCATGGCTTTCAAAAGAAACCAAACAAAAATCCATCGTAGAAATAAATATTGGGCCAAATGGAGAATGACTAAAAACCCTGTAGACCAACAAACCTTTAGACAGTTAAGAAATGACACTAAGAAAGCTACACTCTCTGATATAAGAAACTACTACCTACAATTTCAACAAACTAACGAAACAACCAACAAAAATTCTGGACTAGCATTAACCACTTACTCCATCCAGGTCAATCCACCACACCTAACCCTCAAAATACTGACCACAATAATCCCATACATACAGCCGATACCTTCAATACCTTTTTTACTAATGCTATCCAAACACAAGCTAGTCACCTATCACCTAATAGCTTCACTTACCTTCCTATAACTCAACCTCACCCCCTCCTTTTCATTTTCAACCTGTCTCAACAACATATATTCTAACCCTTATACAAAAACTAAAACTGTGCTCTCCCTCAGCAGCCCAGCTACCTGCTGAATTTCTACAGCTATCAGCCAAAGCTATCACATATCCCATTTACATTCTGATCAATAGAACTATTACCGAGGGTCACATCCCTAACTTATGGAAAGTCTCTCATATTATCCCCATCCATAAAGGTGGACACTCCACTGAACTCTCTAACTACCGCCCCATTGCCCTTCTTTCTCGTTTGGCAAAGATCATGGAGAAATGCATCCACAGGCAATTACTTGACCACTTAACCCAAAATAACGTACTTTCCAGCTGTGAACATGGTTTCAGACCTTCACACAGCACTACCACTGCCCTCCTTTCCTTTACTGATTGCATAAACAAAAGCCGCAATCTTAATAATCTTTCCTCTGCACTATTTATTGACCTGTCTAAAGCATTTGACATGGTAAATCACCAGATTCTCATCAACATACTCAAATCCCTGTCATTAGATGCACTTTCCATAAAATGATTCCAGTCCTACCTAGATAATAGACAACAGGCTGTACTTTGGCACAAGACTCTATCTACCCTCCTGCCCATTACACTAGGTGTCCCTCAAGGGTCCATACTAGGACCTCTCCTCTTCTCCATATTTATTAATTACCTTCATCTAGCCATCCCCCAAGCCACATGCATACAATATGCTGATGACTCCACACTTATATGCTCAGCCAAATCCACTTCTGAACTTCACTCTCTTACCCAGAATATATTTAACACAGTTGAACAATGGTTCACACAGCGTTGCCTTCTTTTGAACCCAAAAAAAACTAAACTCCTCCTCTTCAATCCTACTCTCAAGTGGTCTCCTTTTGATTTCTCAGTCACATCGACCAATGGTACCATTATATCACCAGACCCAACCACCAACCTACTGGGTATCAATATTGGCAACAATCTGAACTTTGACATCCATATCAACAATACTATAAAAACTGTCAACAAAAAACTTGGCTCTTTCTATAGCATTAAACCCTTCCTTTCACCTACAGCCAAAACAACTATAGCTCACACTCATCTAATCTCTACACTCTATGCCTCACCCATTTTTACTAAGCTATCTAAAAATAACCTCAGCAAATTGGAAATGTCCTACAATAACATTGCCAGATTTGCTACAGGCAACCAATTTAGAACCCACCATTGCATTAATATAAAGCAGCTAGGATGGCTTGAACTACAAAACCTGATTAAATTCCACCAACTAACCATTGCCCATAAATTTCTTTATAAACCTTCCAGTGCTCCTAGTCTATCTACCCTCATCACCCCCTATAAAAATCTGAAGTCCTTACGGTATTCACACAAACTTCTTGTACACACCTCTAAACCTAACCACAAGGCTGGGGATTCTCTCTTCTCAAATGCTGTTGGAAAATCCTGGACTCTTCTCCCCAGTGACCTTTCCTCACTTCCCGCTTTATCACTCTTCAAAAACAGACTGAAACTTTTCCTCAGAACACACTGGTTATTCCCCTGTACTAAACCTGACTAGGTATCTGTCTGTTCAAACTTGGCTCTGCCTATCCCATACTACTCATGAACTGTTATACCTTCCTTATTGACTATAAACACATTTTCCCTCTAAATGTACACTATTTCCAACCTCTGTGGATACTTTTTTATTGAGGGAATTCTTTATTTTAATACAATTAACCTGTCTTCTTTGTTTTTATTTCTTCTTTATTATGTATTGTACCTGTATGTTGTATTGTACCTGCATTTTGCACTGTTAGGATTTTTGTTCTCGCTTAATTTTCTGTTTTAACCTGTAATATGCATTGTATATAAGACTGTTGCTGTTATTCATTTCTTGCTGTTTTCTTGTTTCTATCTTGGAGCTTATCTCCCCGGGCATATGCTGAAAATGGACATATATCCAGTTAGACTAGCCTGGTCAACAAATGTAAAATAAAAATAAATAAAATAAATAAAGTGTAGAACCTGTGCTGCATCTGTAGTGTATGTGGAAATTTTCCACATACAAGAGTTTCAACAGAAAGAAGGGGATATAAAACTCCACAGATATGTGCATAACTCTCCTGAAATAGTTCAATCACAGACAGTTTGTTTGTTTGTGTCTTTCGGCTTTTCACAGTTAGGGGTCGCCACAGCAGAACTCCGGTCCGCTAATGATTGGCAGTTGATTTTTATGTACCGGCTTGCCAGGCCTGATGCACAACCTTCAATGAAGGTACGCCCATTCACACATGTCTCCACGCAGAAGACGCTTTAGCTGAGAATCGAACCGGACAGCGTCTTACTGTGAGATGACAACGCTACAGACAGTGATGTGTGAAAATCTATTCTTGATGTCTGAAAATGCAAGGGAATATGTAAAAATATACTTTGTTATGATTTTGGCATGTTTGTGCTGTGTGCTGCAGTGCACAAACAAGCCTAATTGAAAAATAAATAAAAATACCTGTTAGAAATGTACTATAGTATGTTGGGTTGGGTCTGGACAATAGTGCATTGGTACTGTTGTCTAGGTCATGCAAGTATGAGCCATATAGTTATCAGGCTGTCAGCACAGATATGTATGCAAATGAGGTGAATTTGTTGAATTGGCAAAAGGAACAACTGTGTCCACAGATCCCTTCTGTGTAGGCTCCTACACTATGTTGATATTACTACTGGATTTGGATGCCAGCAAGGTGGTGTGTCACGTTCATTTTAGGAATATTGTTAGACCTGGTGCACATGTTTGAGCAGCACACTGCATAGCTGAGCATGTCCATATGAAGTTTAACCTATGGCAGACTAGTCACATGACAGTGATGACTCTTTAGGAGTGAATAAGATATGCTGAGCAATGTGGAGCACAGTGGTGTGCCACACACCAAAGTAGGGCCATTAAATGATGTTAATTACAATTTAGGCAGGTGAAATGCATAATAAGTAGCCACTCACACATGGTGGACCTACAGCAGACCTGTATAAAGTATGCATACTCACTACACTCTGTTTTTCCCTCAGTACTCTGAAGCATTAGAGTACTGACTTGGAAATTTTAACTCATGAGAGAATGCTAGGGGCTGCTGCAGCTGTACTACTTATCCATGTACTACAGGCTGAAGACAATGCTGCTGGTGTTTCTGACAATAGGCCTAGGCTGAGAAGGAGAAGAGTATTCAGTCCCAGGGTAACCTTCCAGGAGCTACATGAGCTGGAGACTGTAGAGTGCTACAAGGTGGACAGGAACATATTACAAGAGCTCACTGAGCTCTGCTACCCTCAACTCAGAGCCAGAGCCAACAGAGTGGAACCCATCGCAGTGGAAACTAAGGTATGTGTAGCCCTTAGGATACTAGCTACAGGTACATTTCAAAGACCAACTAGGGACATGATGTGGGTCTCACAGGCATCTGCATCCAGGATACTGTACCAGTTCCTGAATGCTATGCTACCACATGGTAGTGAGCACATATATTTTCCCCTCTTCCCTGAGGCAAGGGACAGCAATATGCAAATGTTCTACCATGTAGAACACTACCCTGAGGTACTGGGTACCATAGATTGTACCCATGTACACATCAAGGCTTCATCTGGTGAGCAGGGTAGAATCTATGTTAACCCCAAGGTGTACAACTACATCAACTGCCAAGTCATGTGCAATGCCCAGGATATTACCCTGAATGTGTGTGCTGGCAGCCCTGACAGTTATCACAACTCCCATATCTATCTAACACCAAAGCTGTACCATATGTTTGCTAGGGGGAGACATCCCACATGGCCACTTACTGGACGATGCTGGCTCTTCCTTGGAACTGTGGATTATGACACCCATCAGAAACGCACACATACCCACAGAAGAATACCATAATGAGGCACACGCACAGTCTGGGAACATCATAGAGCATGTGTTTGGGCTGCTGAAGTCATGGTTCCAGTGCCTAGATATATCTGGTGGAGGCCTGTAGTATTCTCCAGCTGCATGCGCACATATATTCACAGTATGTGCTATGCTACACAATATGACCCTTTGAAAGCATCTGCAGCAGGAGCAGCAAAGGGAAGAGATACACAGCCCTCACCAGTGCCTAGGTCACTACAGCCACAGTCAAAAAAGGACTCAAAGGAGGAATCCCCTCCTGATGTCCCTGTATGCAGATGTAGGTGTGCTCAGTAAATGCTGGCATTGGCAAAGAGGCAAAGCATAGCACATTCCCTGACAACCTAGGCCCTTAAAGACTGACACCTTACTCCTACTCACATACAGAAATTAAAAATGATGCAGGCAATCCACATGTACTCATGTATTGGCTGTGTACTGCTTGCATCAGACAGAGTCAGCCTTAATCTACGGTTGTGTCAGTTGCTGCATTTGCAAGGTAAGTCTGTATCCTCCACAGTACTCATAAGGATTATTATGATATGGCATTCTATGTATGGATCTGGTATATTATTCAAGTAAATAATAGTGGACTACTTGCACAGAAATTACATCCACATGGAACTACAGGTACCCATTCCACTACCTTATTTTTAGGAGTTTTCACTAGGTCCCATGCATGGAATACTCATGCAGACCTTCTACAACAAAGTATTGGTACATCTGTCAAGAGAGATGTTAGACAGTGGGGTGACATGATAGTCAGACTACTGTGTATCCCAGCAGAAGAAGTAGTGGTGTTCCATCACCCCCAACACAGCAGTGTTTCCTTGAAACTGCTGTAACATAAATTCAGCAACGGTATAGCTGCATGCCAGGAAGTCTCAGGACAGTAACAAAGAAATTGATCACATATATATCTTAGTGCAGGAATAAATATATAAGTAAGTTTGCAGTTGAATGTGTGATGAATGCTTCTGGTCTGTAAAGCAGCCTGCGTGGCTCAAAAAACTAGGGGCATTGGCTTGTACAGTGGCTTTCAGGATTCTAATCTAGACATAGCCACTTACGTTGGATGTCAGGTAGTATTACGTTTTGTTTTACAGACTGTCAGTTTTGTGTGTGGTGCAATATTATTAATCTTTGTGACATATTAATTACATCACACAACTGAAGAATGTCATAGGCAAGTTCAGTGATGAGCAGCAGTGCAGAAACAGGGACATATTTCATATTGTATGTATAACACACAAATCCTGGACTAGAGTACAGGTAGGTTTGGGCTGGAGTCAGGTTATAACTAGCCCACTGGGCATGCTCATACACATAGCTAAGCAGAGCGAAATGTCTCAAAATGACTTATATATCTGTATGTATATAAAATTCTGTATATATGCACACACACACACACACACACACACACACACACACACACACACATATATATATATATATATATATATATATATATATATATATATATATATATATATATATATATATATATATATATATATATATGGGTCTACCTGATAAGACCGACATGCCAAAACACCAACAACAAAATAACCGACACAAAAAAAAAAAAAAAGTTCAAAAACACAAAACTTCACATGCTCGACAAACCAAATTCCCGATAATCAACAAAGCAAATACCTTTCCCTAAAAACATGCACACAACACAAGCACACCAAAAACCTTACAAACCTACACTAAACCTTACATACACAACTATCTATGCACTAACCTTAACCCAAACCCTAACCCTAAAGTCCATCACTATCGCACACTTACCTTACCCGCACCCTAACCATAACTCAATTAATTCACCCCTACCCCTTAAGTCCGTCACCATCGCACACTTACCTTACCCGCACCCTAACCAAAACTCACTTAACCCAAACTCTGTCACTATCGCACACTTACCTGACCCACACCCTACCCTAACGTCCATCACTATCACACACTTAACCTTACCCACACCCTGACCCTAACGTCCGTCCCTACTGCACACTTACCTTAGCATGTCGGTGTTTTCAGCATCAGGATTCTCATCTGTCGGCTTTCTCCGTTGTTGATCAGTGTTCTCGTTGTTGGCGATCTGCGATTTAGGCGTTTTCAGGTAGATCCATATATATATATATATATATATATATATATATATATATATATATATACATACATACATGTCTGTCTCCACCCATACATCTATATAATATACATATATCTCGCTCACACACAAACAGAAACACACAGAAACACACACACACACACACACACACACACACACACACACACACACACACACACACACACACACACACACACACACATATAGTTACATCCCTATTATCTACAGATATATGTTTTATGTCTGTGTATGCCTGTATTGTCCTACATACCTTGATACTGGCAATTAAAACTTCAGTATGATGTTTATATAATGTTGGACAAAGGATCAAATGCAAGGGTTCAACATTAGATAATGCACTTCCCTACAGCCCTCTGTGCCTACTGAATGTCACAGCACATACACCACAAGGTGGACAGGTGGTGTTATTTACCATGTTGTGTATGCACTTATTGACAGGACACATTTTATTAGCCCACATGCTTGCCCATCCTAATGCAAACAGTCACATATAGGCAAAATGGCTACTGTAGACACATAGATAGGATAAACAACAGTTATCTGACTGCAAGGCTGCTATATGCAGAGAACAGTTGAAAAGCAATGTCACTCTACAGCCCACACACACTGTTCAATACAAGCCTAGTTTATGTACTCTAGTAGTATTTGCCTGCAGTCATATGAAAAATAGGTTTAAGCCATGGTGCATGCTATGTAACACTAGGTAGGGAGGGGTTCTAATCTCACTCTGGTCCACTTGGTGTGTGTATGCATCCCCCTGCATAACAAATGAGAATCGCACATTTCAATGGGCTTGCACTTTTTAGCTGTTGCAGGTGCTGCCAGCCTCCAAACTCCTCTCTTCACAAGGCCTGCAGATTTCCTGTACCATAACACTATCAGTTGCCATAGGATTGTCAGACTTAAGCTGTAGTGCATACTGTGAATACTGTGTTCCATAGTGTATAACACTAGATAGGTAGAGGTAGTAATTTCACTCCCCTCCACTTAGCGTGTGTGTGTGTGTGTGTGTGTGTGTGTGTGTGTGTGTGTGTGTGTGTGTGTGTGTGTGTGTGTGTGTGTGTGTGTGTGTGTGTGTGTGTGTGTGTATGCATCCCTCTGTATGACAAATGGGAATCCCACATTTCAAGGGGCCTACACATTTTGGCCCTTGAAGGTGCTGCTGGCTTCTGAACTCCTCTCTTCCACAAGGCCTTTTGATGTCATGTACCTTAACACTTCCAGTTGCCATAGTAATGTCAGATATAAGCCATGTAAATATTGTCATCTGTAGTGTGTATTACTAGGGGTTCTAATCTCATGCTGTGTTTGTGTGTTCATCCACCTGAAAAATGAATGTGATGACCACACTGACTTAGACAGAGGTCAGGTTTTGCAGCATGTTGGCTGCTGTAGGTGATGTGTGCCTACAAACCTACAGACTCCTGACCAGAACAAGGCATGCTAATGTCATCTACCATAACATTACCTAAAGAGATGTTACAAGCACACTTGAAGTGTAATGCATGTGTCAAGTACTGTGATCTCTAGCATGTGCCATTAGATAGGTAGGTGTTCTAATCTAATTGCAGCCAACTTGAACTGTGTATGCTGTGCACTCTTCTGTATATATGAACTGAAAGTGTTATTATTCTCATTGTAACCAGGTGTGTGTGTGTGTGTGTGTGTGTGTGTGTGTGTGTGTGTGTGTGTGTGTGTGTGTGTGTGTGTGTGTGTGTGTGTGTGTGTGTGTGTGTGTGTGTGTGCGGATGTTACATCATTTTACTTCAGTGTATGGGATCATATGACAATTTGACAGTAGTAGCTTAATGAAAGTAGGTGACATAAAATTCTTGTCACGTTCTAACTCTTATTTACACAATTGGTACATATTGCCCCTGTCCACAAGGGACAAATGTAGAAGCCCTGTGATGACATAACAGTCATCCATGTCATTATACAGACTGCATCTGCAGAGGGCCAATGAGTTGCAATGTTTGCCATCAGGTGGGGGTCTGTTTCAATAGTTTGTGACAGTGTGGTACACATATCGCCCCCACCAGCATGTATTATTAACATCACATTCCAGGTAATGGGACCCGATAACATCCCACGCAGCAGCCTACATGAACACAGGCAGGGAATACAGCACCTTTTGGTGCCCTATTCAACCAAAGCTTGACTACTGACTTTGTCCCAGCCGAGTGGAGGACAGCCACTGTCATCTCTTTACACAAAGGTGGAGCATCCACTGATCCAGAAAATTACAGACCCAGTAGCCTAACTATGGGACAAGTATCATCGAACACATTAACAAGGACATTGGCAACCTCCAAACACTCAATCCCATTCAGTTTGGTATTGTCAGGGGAGGTCATGCATGTTAAATTTGGTCAGCCTCTTTGAGACTGTCTCCAAAGCCATGGACGATGGGAAGATGGTGCGTCCTGCCTACCTTGACCTGGCCAAAGCCTTTGATACTATTTCCCACTCAGGTATAATAGATAAACTCTCTCCACAAGACATCACTTTGTATGTTATCAGATGGGTAGCAAACTGGCTCACTGATAGAAGCCATCTACTCAAAATAGGGGAAGCCACCTCAAGCAGTACACCCATAGTGAGTGGTGTATTTCAGGCATTGGTCTTGGGGCCTATGTTGTTTGGGATATAGTTTTCTTAGGTGCATACTAAAACTTGTGGGCTATGGCTGACCAGGTTTACAGATGACTGCAAATTGGCCACTGTCATGAATGTCCTTAGTGATGTGGACATCCTCCAAGCGGATCTCACCCAAACAAATGCCTGGTTCCAGAACATGGCTCAAACTGAATGCTAAAAATGCCTTATCATTCCCTTTGGGGAGTGTGATATCCCCATAAATTATCACAATAATAACAAGGACATAGGCACACTCAGGTTGATAGCAAACTGACTTTTAACAATCATATTGTCTCCATTGTACAGAAAGTTTTCTACATGGTGCTCCTCATTAGGAAGGGTATCTCATCCAGAGACAAGGACATCATAGCATCCCTGTATTCTTAACTTATAAGACCTATTATTTAGTATAATGTATCTTTCAGCATGTACCTCACAAAGCACATGCAGCAGCTGGAGAGACCACAAAGGTTTTCACCAGGATAATCCAGGGCCTCAAACAACTAACCAGCAAGATCGGCTAAAAGCCCTGTCCCTCTACTCAGTCTCATTCAGACTCCTCCAAGCTGGCCTCTGTCTGGCATACACAGCAATCTGAGACCCCGCATTGATGGAACTGCTGCATATATGCAAGTCAAGTTTCACTTGAGTAATCTGCACGCATGACCTCAACCTGATCTGTGACATCAATAGGACTTGTTGGCAGAACAGATTTGTGTCCCACAGACTCTCCCTTCTGTAGAATGGACTCACTCAGCATAAAGCCGATTACCTCATTAACACATTGTAAGTGTAACCTGGATAACTGGATGTGAAACAGAACATACACCTCTGGGATTCCACCTGTGTCCCTGCTGGAAGTGGCCAATATGTCAGAACACAGGCTAAATACTTGGGCAGGCTTGTTAGGGCCTCAGGGCCAATGGCCTAGTAACTTCCTATGATCCTATGACCCAATGTCTGTCCAGTGGGTAATGCATGTACCATTTCACTCACAGAGTTGGAGTATGTCCAGTAGAGCAGGGACACACAATGATCTGTATGCAAGTCAGAGATAACTTTTGAGTGGTCTGCATGACATAAGGTACAATGACAGTAATTGCACATGATCCCCTTAGGTCAAATACTGGGACTTGAAGTTCCCTTGTGAGGAAAGTTTGTGTTGTGTCTAATTATTATTGATGCTTGCAAAGGTACTTGAGAAAATGGCTATTGCAGTGAAATATTGGCATGCTTAGGGAAGAGCACACAGAGACTATAAACTCAGCATTATTGAGTGACAGTGCCCTCACTAATGACATGAGCATGATATATACCCATCATAGCCCTGTGGAGACATGTTGATCTATGGTAAAGTTGGTGTAAACCTGAGTGGCCAGGCCCATGTGCCCATGTATATCACCCCTGAGTATGTAAACCAGGTGAGGCTAATGAAGTGCTACTTACCAGGAACATTGCTGTTATCGATGGAAATGATATACATATTTGCTTGGGGTTATGGGCATGAGTATGCAAAGAGGCATATGCTCATGAAGACCCTCTTGTGAGAGACTGACATAACTGGGAGATTGTATGACTGCTTCCAGTTTGTTGTACCATTAGATGCTTCTTGTCCTTCTGTCAACTACATCCAATTTTATGCAGTCGTACAGGTGGCACACCTGTTAGTGAAGATGCAGATGTCCATGTATGCACAGAGAACTTGTTCAACTCTGTGGTCTTTATTATGGCCTTGCTAGTCTGCACTGCCTGTCAGGCTACCAGACAGCACACTGGATGTTGTGTGACATGATGTGGGAACACAGACATGTGTTACAGTTACATAAATGTACAGCCTGACATAAATAGAACAAGTGTGGGTGCACACACTTTAGCCAAAGGTACCCACTCCTCTGCAGTATGCCTCAGATCCATTGTGTGCAGACATGTACCATGAAGCTGATGATGATCAGGCTGCATGAACTGTTGCAACGTTCTGACCTGAGAAGTATTTACTGCCACTGTGGTGCTTGCCCAAGCAACCTTGCCCGTGTATGTCACCGGACACTGTACATCACAGTGTGACACTGCAGCTGTGCTCCAACTCGCCATCCACACATTACCCTACCAAAACCCAAGAACCCTGCATAATACATGCCACACTGTAACAATTGCTCTGATTGCTACTCAAGGCATCTTCCTGGTAAAGGGTTTGTCAAAGCTACAGAGCCCAGCATGAAGTGGGACAACTATACGGATGAACAAACCGGGTGTGGCCTGCACCTCATGTGGAGTTTGGTACTAATATTTTGCTTTTGGTGTGAGATGAGGTGTAGGGGCATGGTATCCCAGGAGAGAGTGGTTGTGCTGAGACCAGCAGTTCTAGTAGTCAGGCACCAGCAATTCAGGGGACCACTCACCTGTCAGCATTCCTCACAAGGTAATTGTGTCAGCACAATGCTGTCAGTATTACAGACATGTCTAACCCCTACCCTCATATACAAGGACCTGATGATATTACTTTCTAAAAAACTTCTGTAGGTGCATATAAATAATAAGCTCGTTATTCAAGAATCTCCTGAGCAGCAGTGATGTATAATCCTGACATTTGTCAGCACCCAGCACAGTTGACACATAAAGCAATCTGAACTGTCCTATAGATACTGCAAAATTTTCAATGTGGTTATAACTACAAGGCATAGATATGATTGTAAACTGTGTTCCATTGGTAAAACTCTGTGAGGTTGGCAGTCATGCAGACAGTACATCAATCTGGCAGACTGCCCAGGGATGACACTTTAACAAGTACAGTGCACTCAATCTACATATGTATCACAACAGTGTTATGCTTACCAAGAGCAGGATCGTGGCTGCATATGATTCCTGATGGTGCTGTGAAAAACTGAGGGAGAGGTAATGTAAACAGCAACCCATGTTGCACTATGACAGGTTAATATGACCACAGATCTTACATTTACAGTACATACTATGTTACTTGGTATGTAGGTCACAATCTGCAACTAACCTCTTCCCCCCCAAAAAAATACTTGCCTTCCACATAAAAGTATGTACAGCGTGAAACATTGAATGCTACAGTATTCCAATTCGTATCCAACTAAGCATACATGGACACTTCACTTGTGTGGAAATGGCGGCACCCACATCCATGACATGCTGTGTGATGGATGCCTGGGAGCTGTCCTGTGCTCCTAGGTTCACCAGGAATTCCTCTGTGGCTGACAGTGGTTTTTCCAGTGCAGGCCCTCCATCGGTGACACTATGATCCCTGGCCACATCTGCTGCTCTTGTGCAAGCATACTTTATCATATCTGTGGCACAGTCTTGCACCTGCTCATATGTCCTGCTCTGTTGTCTAATGGAAACCACATTGCGAACCAGGACAGCCCACACTTCTGCCCACTCTTCCCTGTTTGTCCTCCCCTGACAGCAGGAGTTGGTGATGCTAACTCAGGGCATCCAGGATAGCTTCATTTTTGGCCTATGTAAAAGATCCCCAGTGTCTCAGATACATATTTCCTGAAAGACAGCAAAATGGGAACATATGTCAGCATCATATACATAGCAGTGTAGAATTTAGAGATACAGCAATAACATATGGCTACCAGTAATTACTGCTTAGTTACATATCTTACATTCGGCACCTTGCAAACATAGTAGGAGTGTGTATGTCGAGTAGGATAATGACAGTACTCATCTGTCCCTACTTGTGTCATGACAGATACTGTTATATGGTCACTCAACCAACACAAAAGTCCATTAAGTTGTGGTTTATATGTGTAAACCCCCCCTTGCAATATGTAAAACAAGCAGTGTCACACAAATAGAAGTGCAGTATTACCACCTCTATTAACATGAAATTCCCAGACAGCATTCCACCCGAACTGTACACTAGTTTCTCTGTGGGTGTAACCCATCTGCAGATCAATCACATCAGGAGTATAGTTCCATGCAAGACTTACTGCTGTAATCACCATTCCCCCTAAGTACATGGACAAATATGTTTCATGTTGGAAACAAAATGGTTACATACCTGATGAAGTACAATACTCCTCTATTGAATGATATTGATATATAGATGTTGTGGCAACACGTTAACTATAAAAAGTAGCTCTCATACACAATGTTTTCCCTAGCTAACTGTTTGCCTTTTTAACATGGTTCTGTATTAGGGAGTGATTGCCTCATAACCTATCTGTGCTTCTGAACTGCAAATTGCAGCCAGCACATCTGCTTTGTATTATAATCAGCCAGTCTCATGCAACCATTGAACAAGATATAAGGCCTCAATATACATTACAACCCCTTTCTCTATGTTGGGTTTGGAAATAGTGGGAGACAGTATATGCTACAGGCTGGAGCTGAAGGTGATGCTGCAGACAATAGGCATAAGTAAAAAGATTGAACACTTTTTAGGACAACAAGCTGTAAGAGTAAATGTGGGACCTGTGGCAGCCTTGTTTTACAGGCAGAGCTAGATTGAATGCAGCCACCCCACTTGGAAGTAAGGTATGTGTGTCAGGTAAGTGTGTCAGCCAATGGTATCAGTAAGACAATGCAAGCCAAAATGCTTGATGTGCCCTACAAAACAAGTAGTTGTACATTAACCATGATGTCAGGCAGGTGGACAACTTCCAGATCATGTGTTATGACATGGTATTCCCCTGTTGACTGTGTGCTGGCAACCCTTGCACCTATCTCAACCACCATATATGCATGTTACTTGTGTATCTATGATTGTCTGTGATATCATCAGCAAAACATTGTGGGCTGCAGTGAGATATTTCTGGGGCACAATTTCAGTACACACATCAACATCCAGTGAGAATACAATCTACTGCATTTCCTATTGCACTAGGAGTAGGATGAGAGTGGTCCTTTCTGTATGTCTCTGTCCTCTGCAATATAGATGCAGATATTCCAACTGTACTGCTTTGGGTGGATAAATAGGTGATGAGACAGACATACATATCACAATTTATAGTATTGATGGCCACATACATGTGTTTTCATTGGTAGATGCAGCTGTACTTGAACCCAGGACCATTTGTACCACAAAGTTATCTTTTTCAGTGCATTTTACAGAATGAGCTACACAGTCACTCTTATTGCAGGTGAATTTGTGCATGTAGTTATCATTCAACAATACATTAGTATGTGTATGGCTTTAGAGTGCTTTATTTGTATAACATAGTCTCAGTTAACATCCTCTTTTCCATTAATGTTTTATCAAGTATGTTCTTACATGTTGTAAACACAACTGCAGGTTTACCTGCTATCAGATACCTCAATTACATCTAAGCTTATGTGTGTGCCTTTATAGTGATGTATCTGTATACTAGATTGCTAATTGCAGTACTATTTTTGTATGAATCTCTTAGATGGTTTGCGTGTTGCACTGCACCATTTAAACATGCCTTAATGCAGGGACTACAGCATTACTATGTTTTGCTTACAACATTGTTTTTATTAGCAGCTGTGTATCTTTGCAGGATGATCCACTGTGGTGGAGGTGTGAGGATCATGGGTTTGAAATAGGATGCAGGTATACAATTTGACTGTGCTTAATATTGTTCCAAAAGCATATATCAGTACAGAGCTATTTAGCATATTTAAGCAATGCAGCACACTGTGCTGCATTACACAAGCAATCTTTAAAGAAAAGAAAAATGGGGAGATAGGACAGTGGTGAAAAGTGGTGCAAGCAGCATTTGCCTTCTCCGTTGTTGATCAGTGTTCTCGTTGGCGATCTGCGATTTAGGCATTTTCAGGTAGATCCATCTGTATATATATATATATACATATATATATATATATATATAGATATATATATATATATTGTATATATATATATATATATATATATATATATATATATATATATAGATAGATAGATAGATAGATATATACATACATGCATGTCTGTCTCCACCCATACATCTATATAATATACATATATCTCGAACACACACAAACAGACACACTCAGAAACACACACACACACACACACACACACACACACACACACACACACGTATAGTTACATTCCTATTATCTACAGATATATGTTTTATGTCTGTGTATGCCTGTATTGTCCTACATACCTTGATACTGGCAATTAAAACTTCAGTATGATGTTTATATAATGTTGGACAAAGGATCAAATGCAAGGGTTCAACATTAGATAATGCACTTCCCTACAGCCCTCTGTGCCTACTGGATGTCATAGCACATACACCACGAGGTGGACAGGTGGTGTTATTTACCATGTTGTGTATGCACTTATTGACAGGGCACATTTTATTTGCCCACATGCTTGCCCATCCTAATGCAAACAGTCACATATAGGCAAAATGGCTACTGTAGACACATAGATAGGATGAACAACAGTTATCTGACTGCAAGACTGCTATATGCAGAGAACAGTTGAAAAGCAATGTCACTCTGCAGCCCACACACACTGTTCAATACAAGCCTAGTTTATGTACTCTAGTAGTATTTGCCTGCAGTCATATGAAAAATAGGTTTAAGCCATGGTGCATGCTATGTAACACTAGGTAGGGAGGGGATCTAATCTCACTCTGGTCCACTTGGTGTGTGTATGCATCCCCCTGCATAACAAATGGGAATCATACATTTCAATGGGCTTGCACTTTTTAGCTGTTGCAGGTGCTGCCAGCCTCCAAACTCCTCTTGTCACAAGGCTTGCTGATTTCCTGCACCATAACACTATCAGTTGCCATAGGACTGTCAGACTTAAGCTGTAATGCATACTGTGAATACTGTGTTCCATAGTGTATAACACTAGATAGGTAGAGAGGTAATTTCACCTCCACTTAGCATGTGTGTGTGTGTGTGTGTGTGTGTGTGTGTGTGTGTGTGTGTGTGTGTGTGTGTGTGTGTGTGTGTGTGTGTGTGTGTGTGTGTGTGTGTGTGTGTGTGTGTGTGTGTGTGTGCGCGTGTGTGTGTTTGTGTGTGCATGTGTGTGTGTGTGTGTGTGTGTGTGTGTATGTGTGTGCATGCATCCCTCTGCATGACAAATGGGAATCCCACATTTCAAGGGGCCTACACATTTTGGCCCTTGAAGGTGCTGCTGGCCTTTGAACTCCTCTCTTCCACAAGGCCTGTTGATGTCATGTACCTTAACACTACCAGTTGCCATAGTAATGTCAGATATAAGCCATGTAAATATTGTCATCTGTAGTGTGTATTACTAGGTGTTCTAATCTCATGCTGTGTTTGTGTGTTCATCCACCTGAAAAATGAATGTGATGACCACACTGACTTAGACAGAGGTTGGGTTTTGCAGCATGTTGGCTGCTGTAGGTTATGTGTGCCTACAAACCTAAAGACTCCTGACCAGAACAAGGCCTGCTAATGTCATCTACCATAACATTACCTAAAGAGATGTTACAAGCACACTTGAGGTGTAGTGCATGTGTCAAGTACTGTGATCTCTAGCATGTGCCATTAGATAGGTAGGTGTTCGAATCTAATTGCAGCCAACTTGAACTGTGTATGCTGTGCACTCTTCTGTATATATGAACTGAAAGTGGTATTATTCTCATTGTAACCAGGTGTGTGTGTGTGTGTGTGTGTGTGTGTGTGTGTGCGTGTGCGCACGCGAGTGTGTGTGTGTGTGTGTGTGCGGATGTTAAGTCATTTTACTTCAGTGTATGGGATCATATGACAATTTGACAGTAGTAGCTTAATGAAAGTAGGTGACATAAAATTCTTGTCACGTTCTAACTCTTATTTACACAATTTTTACATATTGCCCCTGTCCACAAGGGACAAATGCAGAAGCCCTTTGATGACATAACAGTCATCCATGTCATCATACAAACTGCATCTGCCGAGGGTCAACGAGTTGCAATGTTTGCCATTAGGTGGGAGTCTGTTTCAGTAGTTTGTGACAGTGTGGTACACATATCGCCCCCCACGAGCATGCATTATTAACATCACATTCCAGGTAAATCCCAGGCGGCAGCCTACATGAACACAGGCAGGGAATACAGCACCTTTAGGTGCCCTATTCAACCAAAGCTTGACTACTGGCTTTGTCCCAGCTGAGTGGAGGACAGCCACTGTCATCTCTTTACATAAAGGTGGAGCATTCACTGATCCAGAAAATTACAGACCCAGTAGCCTAACTATGGGACAAGTATCATTGAGCACATTAACAAGGACATTGGCAACCTCCAAACACTCAATCCCATTCAGTTTGGTATTGTCAGGGGAGGTCATGCATGTTAAATTTGGTCAGCCTCTTTGAGACAGTCTCCAAAGCCATGGACGATGGGAAGATGGTGCATCCTGCCTACCTTGACCTGGCCAAAGCCTTTGATACTATTTCCCACTCAGGTATAATAGATAAACTCTCTCCACAAGACATCACTCTGTATGTTATCAGATGGGTAGCAAACTGGCTCACTGATAGAAGCCATCTACTCAAAATAGGGGAAGCCACCTAAAGCAGTAGACCCATAGTGAGTGGTGTATTTCAGGGATTGGTCTTGGGGCCTATGTTGTTTGGGATATAGTTTTCTGAGGTGCATACTAAAACTTGTGGGCTATGGCTAACCAGGTTTACAGATGACTGCAAATTGGCCACTGTCATGAATTTCCTTAGTGATGTGGACATCCTCCAAGCGGATCTCACCCAAACAAATGCCTGGTTCCAAAACATGGCTCAAACTGAATGCTAAAAATGCCTTATCATTCCCTTTGGGGAGTGTGATATCCCCATAAATTATCACAATAATAACAAGGACATAGGCACACTCAGGTTGATAGCAAACTGACTTTTAACAATCATATTGTCTCCATTGTACAGAAAGCTTTCTACATGGCCCTCCTCATTAGGAAGGGTATCTCATCCAGAGACAAGGACACCATAGCATCCCTATATTCTTCCCTTATAAGACCTATTATTTAGTATAATGCATCTTTCGGCATGTACCTCACAAAGCACATGCAGCAGCTGGAGAGACCACAAAGGTTCTCACCAGGATAATCCAGGGCCTCAAAAAACTAACTAGCACAGATAGGCTAAAAGCCCTGTCCCTCTACTCAGTCTCATTCAGACTCCTCCAAGCTGGCCTCTGTCTGGCATACACAGCAATCTGAGACCCCGCATTGATGGAACTGCTGCATATATGCAAGTCAAGTTTCACTTGAGTAATCTGCACGCATGACCTCAACCTGATCTGTGACATCAATAGGACTTTTTGGCAGAACAGATTTGTGTCCCACAGACTCTCCCTTCTGTAGAATGGACTCACTCAGCATAAAGCTGATTACTTTATTAACACATTGTAAGTGTAACCTGGATAACTGGAGGTGAAACAGAAAATACACCTCTGGGATTCCACCTGTGTCCCTGCTGGAAGTGGCTAATATGTCAGAACACAGGCTAAATACTTGGGCAGGCTTGTTAGGGCCTCAGGGCCAATGGCCTAGTAACTTCCTATGATCCTATGACCCAATATCTGTCCAGTGGGTAATGCATGTACCATTTCACTCACAGAGTTGGAGCATGTCCAGTACAGCAGGGACACACAATGATCTGTATGCAAGTCAGAGATAACTTTTGAGTGGTCTGCATGACATAAGGTACAAGACAGTAATTGCACATGATCCCCTTAGGTCAAATACTGGGACTTGAAGTTCCCTTGTGAGGAAAGTTTGTGTTGTGTCCAATTACTATTGATGCTTGCAAAGGTACTTGTGAAAATGGCCATTGCAGTGAAATATTGGCATGCTTAGGGAAGAGCACACAGAGACTATAAACTCAGCATTATCGAGTGACAGTGCCCTCACTAATGACATGAGCATAATATATACCCATCTTATCCCTGTGGAGACATGGTGATCTATGGTAAAGTTGGTGTAAACCTGAGTGGCCAGGCCCATGTGCCCATGTATATCACCCCTGAGTATGTAAACCAGGTGAGGCTAATGAAGTGCTACTTACCAGAAACATTGCTGTTATCGGTGGAAATGATATACATATTTGCTTGAGGTTACGGGCATGAGTATGTAAAGAGGCATATGCTCATGAAGACCCCCTTGTGAGAGAATGACATAACTGGGAGATTGTATGACTGCTTCCAGTTTGTTGTGCCATTAGATGCTTCTTGTCCTTCTGTCAACTACAGCCAATTGTATGCAGTTGTACAGGTGGCACACCTGTTAGTGAAGATGCAGATGTCCATGTGTGCACAGAGAACTTGTTCAACACTGTGGTCTTTATTCTGGCCTTGCTAGTCTGCACTGCCTGTCAGGCTACCAGACAGCACACTGGATGTTGTGTGACATGATGTGGGAACACAGACATGTGTTACGGTTACATAAATGTACAGCCTGACATAAATAGGACAAGTGTGGGTGCACACACTTTAGCCAAAGGTACCCACTCCTCTGCAGTATGCCTCAGATCCATTGTTTGCAGACATGTACCATGAAGCTGTTGATGATCAGGCTGCATGAACTGTTGCAATGTTCTGACCTGAGAAGTATTTACTGCCACTGTGGTGCTTGCCCAAGCAACCTTGCACGTGTATGTCACCGGACACTGTACATCACAGTGTGACACTGCAGCTGTGCTCCAACTCGCCATCCACACATTACCCTAACAAAACCCAAGAATCCTGCATAATACATGCCACACTGTAATGATTGCTCTGACTGCTACTCAAGGCATCTTCCTGGTAAAGGGTTTGTCAAAGCTACAGCGCCCAGCATGAAGTGGGACAACTATATGGATGAACAAACAGGGTGTGGCCTGCATCTCATGTGGAGTTTGGTACTAACATTTTGCTTTAGGTGTGAGATGAGGTGTAGGGGCATGGTATCCCAGGAGAGAGTGGTTGTGCTGAGACCAGCAGTTCTAGTAGTCAGGCACCAGCAATTCAAGGGACCCCCTCACCTGTCAGCATTCCTCACAAGGTAATTGTGTCAGCACAATGCTGTCAGTATTACAGACTTGTCTAACCCCTACCCTCATATACCAGGACCTGAGGATATTACTTTCTAAAAAACTTCTGTAGGTGCATGTAAATAATAAGCTCGTTATTCAAGAATCTCATGAGCAGCAGTGATGTATAATCCTGACATTTGTCAGCAGCCTGCACAGTTGACACATAAAGCAATCTGAACTGTCCTATAGATACTGCAAAATTATCAATGTGGTTATAACTACAAGGCATAGATATGATTGTAAACTGTGTTCCATTGGTAAAACTCTGTGAGGTTGGCAATCATGCAGACAGTACATCAATCAGCAGACTGCCCAGGGATGACACTTTAACAAGTACAGTGCACTCAATCTACATATGTATCACAACAGTGTTATGCTTACCAAGAGCAGGATCGTGGCTACATATGATTCCTGATGGTGCTGTGAAAAACTGAGGGAGAGGTAATGTAAACAGCAACCCATGTTGCACTATGGCAGATTAATATGACCACAGATCTCACATTTACAGTACATACTATGTTACTTGGTATGTAGGTCACAATCTGCAACTAACCTCTTCCCCCCCAAAAAAATACTTGCCTTCCACATAATATTATGTACAGCATGAAACATAGAATTCTACAGTATTCCAATGCTTATCCAACTAATCATACATGGACACTTCACTTGTGTGGAAATGGCGGCACCCACATCCACGACATGCTGTGTGATGGATGCCTGGGAGCTGTCCTGAGCTCATAGGTTCACCAGGAATTCCTCTGTGGCTGACAGTGGTTTTTCCAGTGCAGGCCCTCCATCGGTGACACTATGATCCCTGGCCACATCTGCTGCTCTTGTGCAAGCATACTTTATCATATCTGTGGTACAGTATTGCACCTGCTCATATGTCCTGCTCTGTTGTCCAATGGAATTCACATTGCGAACCAGGTCAGCCCACACTGCTGCCCACTCTTCCCTGTTTGTCCTCCCCTGGACAGCAGGAGTTGGTGATGCTGACTCAGGGCATCCAGGATAGCTTCATTTTTGGCCTATGTAAAAGGGCCCCAGTGTCTCGGATACATATTTCCTAGACAGCAAAATGGGAACATATGTCAGCATCACATACATAGCAGTATAGAATGTAGAGATACAGCAATAACATATAGCTACCAGTAATTATTGCTTAGTTACATATCTCACATTCGGCACCTTGCAAACATAGTAGGGGTGTGGATGTCGAGTAGGATAGTGACAGTACTCATCTGTCCCTACTTGTGTCATGACAGATACTGTTGTATGGTCACTCAACCAACACAAAAGTCCATTAAGTTGTGGTTTATATGTGTAAACCCCCCTTGCAATATGTAAAACAAGCAGTGTCACACAAATAGAAGTGCAGTATTACCACCTCTATTAACATGAAATTCCCAAAGAGCATTCCACCCGAACTGTACACTACTTTCTCTGTGGGTGCAACCCATCTGCAGATCAATCACGTCAGGAGTATAGTTCCATGCAAGACTTACTGCTGTACATGGACAAATATGCTTCATGTTGAAAACAAAATGGTTACATACCTGATGAAGTACAATATTCCTCTATTGAATGATATTGATATATGAATGTTGTGGCAACAAGTTAACTATAAAAAGTAGCTCTCATACACAATGTTTTCCCTAGCTAACTGTTTGCCTTTTTAACATGGTTCTGTATTAGGGAGTGATTGCCTCATAACCGATCTGTGCATCTGAACTGCAAATTGCAGCCAGCACATCTGCTTTGTATTATAATCAGCCAGTCTCATGCAACCATTGAACAAGATATAAGGCCTCAATATACATTACAACCCCTTTCTCTATGTTGGGTTTGGAAATAGTGGGAGACAGTATGTGCTACAGGCTGGAGCTGAAGGTGATGCTGCAGACAATAGGCATAAGTAAAAAGATTGAACACTTTTCAGGACAACAAACTGTAAGAGTAAATGTGGGACCTGTGGCAGCCTTGTTTTACAGGCAGAGCCAGATTGAATGCAGCCACCCCACTTGGAAGTAAGGTATGTGTGTCAGGTAAGTGTGTCAGCCAATGGTATCAGTAAGACAATGCAAGCCAAAATGCTTGGTGTGTCCTACAAAACAAGTAGTTGTACAGTAACCATGATGTCAAGCAGGTGGACAACTTCCAGATCATGTGTTATGACATGGTATTCCCCTGTTGACTGTGTGCTGGCAACCCTTGCACCTATCTCAACCACCATATATGCATGTTACTTGTATATCTATGATTGTCTGTGATATCATCAGCAAAACATTGTGGGCTGCAGTGTGATATTACTGGGGCACAATTTCAGTACACACTTCAACATCCAGTTGGAATACAATCTACTGCATTTCCTATTGCACTAGGAGTAGGATGAGAGTGGTCCTTTCTGTATGCCTCTGCCCTCTGCAATATAGATGCAGACATTCAAACTGTACTGCTTTGGGTAGAAAATAGGTGATGAGACAGACATACATATCACAATTTATAATATTGTTGGCCACATACACGTGTTTTCATTGGTAGATGCAGCTGTATTTGAACCCAGGACCATGTGTACCACAAAGTTATTTTTTTCAGTGCATTTTACAGAATGAGCTACACAGTCACTCTTATTGCAGGTGAATTTGTGCATGTAGTTATAATTCAACAATACATTAGTATGTGCATGGGTTTAGAGTGCTTTATTTGTATAACAGAGTCTCAGTTAACATCCTCTTTTCCATTAATGTTTTATCAAGTATGTTCTTACATGTTGTAAACATAACTGCAGGGATACCTGCTATCAGATACCTCAATTACATCTAAGCTTATGTGTGTGCCTTTATAGTGATGTATCTGTATATTAGATTGCTAATTGCAGTACTATTTTTGTATGAATCTCTTAGATGGTTTGCATGTTGCACTGCACCATTTAAACATGCCTTAATGCAGGGACTACAGCATTACTATGTTTTGCTTACAGCATTGCTTTTATTAGCAGCTGTGTATCTTTGCAGGATGATCCACTGTGGTGGAGGTGTGAGGATCATGGGTTTGAAATAGGATGCAGGTATACAATTTGACTGTGCTTAATATTGTTCCAAAAGCATATATCAGTACAGAGCTATTTAGCATATTTAAGCAATGCAGCACACCATGCTGCATTACACAAACAATCTTTAAAGAAAAGAAAAATGGGGAGATAGGACAGTGGTGAAAAGTGGTGCAAGCAGGGGGAAACATACTGAAAGGCAGGTAGGAATTTGCAGGATGAGTGTAGGAAAGAACCATAGCTATCCATTTCTTTATCAGCAACAACTGTGCATTTTAACAGATCTTAAAGCTGAATTTGAACTGTCAACCCCAGAGAGAGGTGACGACAACATAACTGCATTGTCAAGCCAGTTGGACCAAATTACATGTGTCTAGTGAACACATGTGCGAAAAGGAGAGCTATGTATAGGACAATTTTTTGGGGGACTGGTGCCCATTTTTTTAAGGTGAGAGTGAAATGTTGGGGAAGGGACATTGGTACATGTGGGAAATATAATTTGGAAAGGTGAGGAAGCTTTTGAAGACAGGCAAGACAACAGACTGGGTTGGTATGTGACACAAGAGGGGGATGAACACCATGGATGAGGAGGGTGTTCTGGAATCCCAGTCTCAGGACCATCCACAAGGTAGCAGTGTGACTCAAGTCCTCATCCATGGAACTGTTAGCACTGCTGCTTCACTGACCCTGTGGTGGCAGTGGTGTGGACTGGTGTCCAGAGTGAGGTTGCCCCACCAGGGTGGCAAGCATGCTTTCTGTCAGGCATAGGTGATTTCCAACAGTTTGATGGAGCAACCTGTGCACCATACCTCATATTTCATCACAGGTGACAAAATCACCCCCTCCACCACCACTTCCACTGGAGGGCCCAGACACTGTCCATGGGGTGGAGCTACCTGATGTCACAGTTGCAGTAGCAGCATAGGGGGCATCACCAGACTGTGGTCCAGACATCTTGGGCCCCAGTGCCACAGCCAGGGAAGCCAAGGTAGGTGGAGTGCCTGGAATTGGCCTACCTTGTCAAGCTGTAGTTTATTAAATGTAAACATAAAGTAAGATAGGTAGTAACCAAACAAATGTTAGCATTAACATAATGGAAGATAATATTGATTAGTCAAAATACATATTATGGTATATTATGCAGAATGCAACAATAAATGACATAACAGTAAGTATGTTAACAGCAAGCCAGTATGAAATAACCCATAAGGGCAACATAACAGTTTAACAGAATGTATTAATATCAAATAATAATAATAAATAACATTTCTAAATTAAAGAAGATAAGGGGTGGGGAGAGAGAGAGAGAAAAACATACCATTAGTGAACTGGCAGATGATATTACTACCCAGACTACTAATACATACTTTTACAGGTGTGCAGTGTCACTTGTGAGTACAGTGACTCTAAGTCTTGTATAGATGATGTTGCAAGTACATACCTCTCAACCTGTTAGCATGGGACAGTATAGTCAAACCAGTTTAGCAGAGCTAAACAAACTTGTACAACTGTGTTTCAATGGAGCTTAACAATGCACAAACAAGAATAGCCATTGACCATGTTTAAGTGATGCTTTGCATTGCACAGTTTCCAAATGTAACAATTTTGTTTTGTATTAAACTGCCCTTTAGTTCACCTGACACATTTTCATGGTATGAAATTTAAAAAGGTGTGACTACTCAGGACTCGAATTCGGGACCTACTACACTTTAGGCTGTGATTCAACCTATTTAATTATTTGGATAGTAAGAGAACCAGTATACCTTTACATAAACTACTACGGTACTTGTTAACATTGCTAAGCATCACACAGTGCCATGCAAATGACCATTAAAAAAATAATAATAATAACTTTAAACAAATTAAATTCATCCAGGTTCTATTTTTAGATGTCTGGCAGGAGTCAACTGTGTATGTGTATGTGCAGCTTGGCACTGCTAAGCACCATGCCATACAACATAAACAGGCAGTATAAAATCAAAAAAATAAGATAAAATTCAGATATATTTATATAATAGCAGAGTACATTACAATGATTCTTATCCTGTGCATAACATCTGTCTAGGAATTTCCTGGACAGTCTACATCTATGGGACAGCCTCTACACTACAGCTTACAAGGACTCAATACCCATGTCACTGTAATCACCCTGGGCAGCACACCATGATTGAAATGCATGGAGTGCTGCTGAGGGGGAACCATGACCATGTACATGGGTACATTCTGTGTAGGTTCTACAAGGAGCCTACACAGATTTTATTGAATCCTGAGGATTATTATAGTAATAAACTGTTACAATGCACAAATAATATTTTGATACAGAGAAAAAAAAGTCATTCACAGATGTTAAATGATGTTTTATTAGTTTACAGAATGTACAATTTAAAGTCAATGCTTCAAACGTGACAGTACAGTTAAAAGTTCAAATCCCATGCAAGAAAAGAGTGCATCATAAATATTAGGTGTCATTAAAGCCACTGGTTCAACTCCTATGTTATACTTGTTTAAAGGCCAGACAAGTCAAGTTCCAGAATTAGATAATTTCAACTCTAGTAATAAATGTGTATACTATATAAAGAAACTTCACATACTTGTATAAAGGACAAACAAGTAAACTTCCAGAATTAGATCAGTTCATAATATATAAAGATTGTATATATTTCATGCAAAAAGTGCAGTTTCTCAGATTACAGGCCAGATTGATTTTTAGTTAAATTTTAAATATAATCAGGAATGTTATTCACCCACTGATTTCCAGATTGATTTTTAGTTAAATTTTAAATATAATCAGGAATGTTATTCACCCAGCCTTGCACAAGAAACAGAAAAGGGGAGGTTTGAAAGGCTTAGACACAGAAATGGACACTTGAAAACTCTCTCCAGTACTTTAGCAGTGACTGGAACAATGCATAGTAAGGCTTAAACTTGGCAAGAGCTGTTGTCCATAACTCAAACTGAAAAACTGTATACAATAGATGTGCATTTATGTAACTCAGAGTTAAAGCAAGTACATAAATGTTATCATGTTTTCAGACAGTTGAATAACAGGGCTTCCTATCAGTTCGTCGAAACTTCAGCAGTTCGAACACCATATGTTCAAACTGTGAAGTTCAAAAACTGATTATTCCGAAGCTGCGGAACACCAAATTCTTTCCCAGGGGAAAGAATTTGGTGGGCCGTTTCTGTGGCTTCGTGATTTTCAGCACTGTGGTGGAAAGTTACAGGTCGGGTTCAGGTAAGTGTGCGATTGTGCGGACGTTAGGGTTAGGGCGCGGGTTAGGTGAGTTAGGGTTAGGGAGCGGGTGAGGTGGGTGTGCAATAGTGACAGACTTTAGGGTTAGGGTGGGATAGGTGAGTTAGGGTTAGGATGCGGGTGAAGTGATTGTGTGAAAGTGACGGACCTTAGGGTTAGGGTTTGGGTTAAGGTAAGTGGATAGATAGTAGTGTATGTACAGTTTAGTGTAGGGTTAGATGTAGGATTTTAAGTGTATGTGTGTGGATTGCTGTTTTTTTGGTGTGCTTGTGTTGTGTGTGTGTTTCTTGGAACAGCAATTTTTTTTCCCTGGGAAAAAAATTGCTGTTCTAAGCCTTCAATGGTTTTGCACTTCGAGGTTAGAAGTTCGAGCATATGGTGTTCGAACTTCTGCCGTTTCATCGAAGTGATATAGACTCGAATAACAGTGCTAGTTTTCAGTTTATGTTTTTATCTATATTCAGACAATACTGACAGAAAAAGGTACTAATAGTTTAATTTCCAGACCATAACATTTACCAGTTTTCTGTTATGCTTTT